>NC_080745.1:90491825-90776825 GCF_020826845.1 Diceros bicornis minor | reverse complement strand
ACTCTGCCCAGTCCCTTCCATTCACTCTCCCCTGAGCATCTCCTCCAGGGTCAGGCAGGCACTCAGACTTCCTGCTCTACAGTGAAAAGTCCACCAGAAGGGCCCGGGACGTCCATGCTGGCAGGTTATGGCTCCCAGGGAGACCCCAGCAGGCCCTGAGGTGCTCTCTGTCAACAAAGAGAAGCATGGTGTCTTGGCACTGGAGCTGGACCTTCCCTGAGCTCTTAGGTAGGGTAACGGCAGGAGACCTGGGTTCTACTTCTGGGTTTGTGTAACTTCACCAGCCCTGCCCTTGCTGGCCTCAAGCAACGCATCTGTCAAGGGGATTGGATGGGAGGGTCATAGAGGCTGTCTCAGGGCTCATGGGCCTTGGATATGACGACTGGCTTTCCAGGGAGAAGTAGCCCCTCTTCATGCACTGAGATGGGCCCAGGGTTTCTGGCTCCATTTTCAGAGAATGCACAGTGGAATCCCACTGCTGGCTACTGATCCCAGACTCATGCCCTGAATGGTCTCCATCACTCATCCCAGGTCTTGGGAAGGCCTGGTCCTCTTAGGATTCCCCAGGCAACCAAATGCATCTTTCGAGGTGGCATGCCACCACTGCAAGGAACTTCGCTTTGGATCAAGGAGACTTGGCTTCAGGTCTGAGTTCAGGGGGTCTTATGACCTGCTGACCTAGGACTAGTTAGTTAACCCAGCAGCTTCCATGTCCTCATCTGCATGTTGGAGATGACAGTACTAAAACCAAGGCTTCTTTAGATAATTGGAAGCAACAAACATAAGGAGATGTCTAGCATACTTCCAGGAATATGAGAAGTGCTCACTAACGATTAGCTAACAAAAAAATTGATCATTGGGGGTGAACTGCTCTCTCGGGTCTTCTCTGATTGTCTCTACTCTCCCCTCATGAATCGGCCTTCTCAGAACTCCGCCATCTTGGCCAGTACCGTGGACCATGCAGATGGCACATCCCACACAATGGTTCCCATGCCTCCATTGCTTTGCTGGTCACTTGGCTCAGCTGGGCTGGATGTGCTCTAGGCAGGTGACCAAAGAAAGAGGTCCCTAGAGGCTCGAGCCACTGACAAAGCCATTGTGCAGGGCAAATTTAGACACTGGATCTGGCTTGTAACAGGCCCTCGTTGAGTTTGTCAGCCTTTGAAGGATATGCAGGAGTTGAGCATCGCTTCTGGGTGTTGGTTGCAGTGAATAAAATATTAATGTCTCAGCATAGAGCCTGTATCTTGAGACCGTTGACCACTGGAAATAAAGCATTCTCCTGGCTGAGCACAAGAATGGAATGATGTTAGGGGTGAGCTCGCGGGGCCCATCACCCAACCTCAGTGCGAGGGTGCTCGGAACCTGCAGAGGGATGTTTCTCATTACTAAATAAAAAATAATGTTCAGAAAATGAGAAACATTTCTTGGTGTCATTAACATCAGTGACTTGAGTACGTGGGACATTGCAACTCTTCAGAATTTCATTCTGTTCCTATCTGTCACACGTATTTTGGCAGAACCATCGTTAGCCAAGCTCATCTTCAAAATACTCTGGGTCAGATTTAGTCTGAGGTCCCACGTGGAAAATTTCCACTTTCATCAAAGTTCGTCAACAGCTCACAGGTCCACTCTCACACCACAAGGTTTCAATTAAGTGTGGCCTGGAAGGAGAGCTCGTCTTCTTCATGATTTTCCTCGGATCGTGATAAAACTCTAACCCTAATGGAAGCTTCTGTCATGACAGAAATGGGCTCTATCTGAGCTCTCCAAGATGGCAGTCACTCGCCATCTACTGAGCACTTGAAATGTGATGAGTGTGACTGAGGAACTGGATTTTAAATTTTATTTCATTTTCATTAATTTAAATTTAAACAGTCATATGTGGCTAATGGTTGCAGTATTGCACCATGCCACCACAATCCACATTAGGAATGGCGACCACAGAGTCTTAGGTTTTGAAACAGTACCCAAGGGGTCTGGGTTTAAATGAAGTTAGTCTCCAACTAACTGGTGGTCACCTTCATAGGTAACTTCCTGCCACAAGGGCAGACCTGCTGCTGCTGTCCACCTCTCACAGCTTTTTGGTTGGCTCAAGAGAGGACAGCTGACGCCTGGGAAAATGTCTTTAATTCCAACACATGAGCATACCTTGTCCATCATGTCAAGAAATGGAGTTTCTCTCAGACATACTCAACAGGTGCATGTGTGTTCCATATCCTTAAACATTTGAAACCAGAACACAGGCCATTGAGTCATCCTCAAACAAAAGGCAACAAAGACAACAAAATTTCATCCCGAATTAAATGCATGAAAACTATTTTCATGATTTTGAAGAAGATCAGAGGAAATTAAATGTGAATTTTGCATATAAAAAAGGCAACATTTGCAATCCCACAAAAACATTTCAAAATGAATTCGTAGCTCCCAGCGGTGCCCAATCTCCCAAGGGTTTAGGTCCATTTTCTCCCACTGAAAATCCCATAATAGCTTTGGATGAATAAACGTTGAGGGAGGCAGAGTAGGCCTACCAACTTTTTATCACTTGCCATCAAAGGCTGAGAGAACTA
The DNA here is from genome assembly GCF_020826845.1 of Diceros bicornis minor. Lineage (NCBI taxonomy): Eukaryota > Metazoa > Chordata > Mammalia > Perissodactyla > Rhinocerotidae > Diceros > Diceros bicornis. Next base: position 90,774,255 of record NC_080745.1, on the reverse strand, counting down.
GGGCGCAGAGATGGAAGCAAAAGAGCTCATCCACTTTGTCTAGTAAATCTCTGAGAAGTCAGATAGAGAAAGCACCTGTGGCCCATTTGTCCAGTGGTTAGAGCAGGGGGCCAGGGACCTTTGTTGGAGGTGTGTTGGAAAGATCAACCAATTAACTTCCCTCTTCTTGGTGGCACTCTGAGCTCCTTAATCCTGGAGTGCCCTCTAACAATGGGCCCTGGGGGCCTGGGGAGCAGGGCAGATGTGGAGAGCTACAGCTAGCTTAGTAAAATCTCACCCCCTGCTGAGGAAGACCAACGCAAGGCCAGCTCAGAGCACATGGCTGACCAAGAGGGGGGTGTCCCTGGGGAGGAAGGAAGTGGAGCCCAGAGCCCCAGCTATTAGTGCAATTGCAAGCACAATATCCAAGCAGAAAAGCCCAGAAATCATTGCAGCGAGAACAATCCGACACAAAGTACAAGTTCTGCCTTGCATCAAACTTTAATCTTTTCCCCTAGGCATCGACTCAAGGAGCATTATTTAATTTAATTTTTTTTACTATTAATATTCCACCCTCGATGTTCTGCAAAGCAACTTCATGCAAAGAAAGAATGGACTTACCAGGAGGACTCATTTGTCTTCAGCACCTGGGCTGTTTTAAATTAGAGAGCACCCAGCATGGGGAGCCAGTGCTATTTTAATCATTCCAATGTGTCCAGTGCTGGAGATGAACTCAAAAGGTGAATATTAAAAGTAGTTGTGGAATTCAGTCATTTCACGAATGAGCACGTAATCGCCAAAGGCAAAACCGGAAGGCAACTTCACTTCCAATCAGTGTTCCCATTTTATTGAAACCAGATTGGAATTCCTGGAAGGAAGCCTACAGATCACATCTTTAATACTCATTTTCATATACTCCAGTAAAACTGTCAGGGTGAATCAGCCGTTGAAGAAGGCTTCCTGTATAATTTACAGATGTGCCTCCCCGTAGCCCATTATTTAGACCTGAAACAGAAATATGTTTTTGATCAAACTCAGAGACTTCCTCTCACCTGCCCAGGTTTTCATTGGCTTTAATTTGTCGATTAATACTGGCCTTTGCACACTGCACTGACCCACCACACCGGGGACATTAATCCCCACACACGCAGTGGAGACGGTTCACCATCGACCGGGCAATTCTCAGGGGAGATGGTGCAGAGTCCGTGACTGAGAAACGCAGACCTCAGCTGCACAGCCGTCTCCTGAAATGGAGAGAAGGGCTCTCAAGGAACTTGGGGAGCGCTTGGCCGCCACACAAAGGGGCGACGTTCCCTCAGCTCCGAGACAGAGGAGAAACGCCGGGTCAGATGATGCTGCGGGGGAGTTTGAGACCCACCTCACCCTCCCCTCCTTCCTTAGGAACAGGTCAAAGCAAGCTGCAGTTTATACCCATCACTCCTATTTCTCTCTCTATCTCTCTCTCTCTTTTTTTTTAATCCCCAGAAGGTCCAGTCTCTATCCTGGGCTGGTCTGGCCAGACAGCCTGTCAGATCCACGCTGTGGAAACGCTTAGGGGACAGAGGAGCCAGCCCGTTTCCAACTTCCGGTGTTGTCTTCCTTTTCATCTTGGATTCTGGCGTTGTAAGACACCAGGTTAGAGAAATGAGGATTGCAGGGGTGGCGGACAGGAAGGCAGATTTCCAGGATGTTCCCTGAGCTCTCGGGCTGGAGCTGTGGGGCGGAGGCCATGTGACAACGGCACCCTGGCACTGTCCCAGCTCAGGCCACCTGCCTCATCACCCTCCTTGTGGAGGCATCTGGACTATTTACTAGGCAACTTGTTCAGCTAAAGGATTTTGGCTTCCAAAGAGCAGAGGATTCCTCACTCTTCCAAAACCTTGGCTTTTGAAACATTTTTTTAGGAGGGGAGACCCCAAATTAAATGAAAATGCATCTGGAACAAATGAAGCCCAGGAAGTAATGGCTGAGACCCTGGGGTCCCTCCTTCCGAGACGGCCTAGCCGAATGGAGAGAGTGGGCCCTGCAGCCAGACTGCCAGGGTTCCAACCCCAGCTCAGTGACGCAGCTATGCCACTTGGGCAAGCTCCTGTTCCTCACATGCCTCGTTTATTGATCGGTCAAATGAGAGTAAATACAGAGCTACTTTACACGACTCTGGAAGGGATCAAACAAGACGGTGGCGTGGAGTGCTCAGTGCTCATAAATAAACGGCCGTCATCACTGTTGCAATAGTGTCCTTCTCAGAGAAGTGTGTCTGGGCCTCCCCAGAGCCACTGCCTGGCTGGGTAGGAGGGGTGAGGCCGGCAAACAAGATGAGGTGGGGTCACTGCAGCTCTTCGCTAGGTTAGCTCCAGCCTGGTCGGCACTCGTGAGAAACCTCCAAGGCCGTGGGTTCTGGGGGTGAAAACGTCCATATAATCCTAGCAGGACACTTAACAAAAGGTAGGGAGACCTGGGTCTGGGCCTTGACCTGACTCTGAGGCTCTAGCTTGTTATCTACAAGATGAGGTTTATCATGCCTCCTCCGCCAGCTGCGTGCATCCTTGACAGGAGAACATACTCGCCTGTGCAGGGAACAGCCTCACGGCTGGACACGATGAAGCAGAGACATGAAGGGAGGCCCATGGGGGCCAAGGCAGTGGTTGTTTCCCTACGTCATCTTGACAAAGGGGCTGCATTTCCCTGCTACCACTTTAAGAACCTTTACTACACGCGTGCGCGAACACGCACACGCGCACACACACACACACACACACACACACACACACACTGACAATAAGGTAGTACAGCAGGAAAACGGCTAAGATTAGGGCAGACATTAAAAGACAAAATTCTGTGTCTAAACGAAAATTCTCCGACTTCATTATCCAATACAAGGAAACCCGAGTGGAGGGTGTACCATCGCACACCCAGTAATAGGAGCCAATCATCTAAGTGGCCTTTTCCTGTGAACGCAGCCTGGGAAAGCCAGTAAATCCTCACACCCAGAGGGTCCTGTGGAAGGTCTGGGGGGAGGTCGCCCACATCAGATATGTTTAAGTTTGGCCTTGAAAAGCAAAGGCCAGGAAAGTTCCACTCACTCATGTGCTGCATCTTCCTTCGCTGCCTCCTAGAAACCAGGCACTAGGCTCAGTGCAAGAGGAAAGCTCCTCCCAGTTTTGCTGAAGGATCACGGTACAAGTAAAGATGTGCTCTTGATATGCAAAAGCAAAGGGCAATTTGTGCATTACACTCCTCCCAGTACATCAAGAGGAGTTGGGCTTGTCCTCACCAAGTCAAGACTTCCAAGAACAAGCCACATGGGTCTCACAGCTAAACATCTGGTGGTTTATGGTGGACTCAGGGCTGTTTGCCTTTCGCCTTCCGTGTCTGCACAGTGAGCTTAGGTCTAAAGGCAAGAATACATCTCATGGAAAAATCTACTAATGATGCCCTCTCTGTCTTAGGAGAAGCCTGTGTCCTGCAACCTGGCTGCCTCTCCAGTCAGCCCTTCTCCAACCTAGCACCCAATTACTGACATGGCGCCTCCTGGAGCTGAATGTTCCGTGACGAGGACAGAGGGATGGGAAATGACTTGTTCACGGGGTGAGATGACTGAGCAAAAAGAACAATGGAAGGAACATGCTCTTGCTTGAAATACTTGGAAAGTCAGAGAGGCTTTAGTCATGGGTGGAAAAATATTATTTGAGTCTTTATACTTCTCTATCGTGCACACACACACTTGCTTGCTTACATACACACAGGTGTGTGTACTCACACACTTGCACACACACCCCATGGGGTCACACACATTCTCAGAGCTTGGCAGTCAGGATGATTTGTGTCCCGCTGTCTCTTATCCAAATATTTACCTGCTGAGTCTTAAGAGTTTGCAAAGTCTTCCTCTTAGCGTGAATCTAACGTGTTCCATGTCAGAACAGGGAGTGAGAAGTAAATTGTGGAGCTCAATGGGACAGACAACCCTGGGGACAGACGGGAGGACTCACATACAGAATTGTGGCTGTGGGGCTCAGAAGGAAGCCCAGGGTCACTGGATGATCAGGAAGGACGCTGGAAATTGCTTCTTGCAGGCCACTCACCTCTGAGATCCCTCCAGCAAGTTGTTGTCATTGTTCCCAGATTTCTTCAAGTTTCCCTGTAAGCCTTGGGCACTTTTTTGAAGTTCATTCAAACCTCAGCCTGAGTGGTGGGGTGTGACCCCCAGGAAGCCCTCTGCCTAGTAAACCACTCCCCTTCACCCTGGAAGGCTGATGCCTGTAAGGTCACAGACAGAACAATCTCGTATTCCTCAGCTAGAGCACACCCAAACTTCATACTCCCATTGAGGGTATAAAGATTCTTCTTAAATTCACGCTAAAGTATAAACGACTAATACCAGGTTCTTTCCTGAGAACAAGCCTAATGAAGAAAGGCAGCTTACCTTTAAAGGAACAGGGGAGAGGAGCTCCGGTTTATTGAGAATTTACTATGCCCTTTGTGTGATCTTGTTAAATCTTCACAATACCCTTATGAGGGAGCTATCAGTATCTCCCTTACTTACAGGAGGAGAAACCAAACCCCAGAAAGGTGAAGTAACTCACCTGAGGACACACAGCCAGGAAAATACAGCCAAAGCTGCAAATTGACCAAGGTCTGCTGACTCCCATACCTGACCTCGCTCCTCTGCCTGGTCTGGAAGCCCCCATGTCAACTTTGCATTTACCACCACCAAGTTCCTGAGTGTGGCCATGGAAAGAGCTGGGAAGCCCAAACTTCAAGACACAGTCCCAATCTGAAGCTGGTGCAGAGTGTTTGGGAACTAAGAGGGAGCAGACGGAAGTGCCCAAGAGGGACAACCACAGGCCTGGCCAGGCAGGTGCCTCTGCCTGTGGAAGAGAGCCAAGGCAGGAGGAGGGGTCATCACAGGGCCTAGCCCAGGAGGAGGAGAGTGGCCCTCCCCTGAGTGTCTGCTGGCAGGCGGTAAGGGCAAACAGTGGCTTCCCCCAGAGAGGGCACGGTTCGCCTTGAATGGCCTGAACATTCTTTCTTGCTGGGTCCCAAAAGCCTCACCACTCAGAGAGGAGCTGGGCTTCTTCCGTCCTCAGGCTTTCCAGGGAAACCAAGAGACTATTTCCAGAACCTTCAGAAAGGGCACCAGTCCCCAGATCCCAGCCAGGGCCCAAGATTGGCTGTGGCAACAAGCAGAAATCCAGGTAAGTGACAATAAATTTCTCACAAGCTTGCAATTTCTGGCTCACTAATTAACTAAGGCACAAAGATTCTTCAACTAGAAGAAAAAAATAGACGTGTGCGCACAGACGCGTGTGTGTGGTTTTGAGGTTACCACACAGATGGGCAGAAACAGGCCAAGGAAGCCCAAAGTGTCCCCAGCTGAGGGTTTGTGAAGTCACCGGCCGCTGAGGCTGCCCCACCCCTGGGAGCCAGGACCAGAGCTGGGGCAGATTCACTCTCCATCTCAGGATATTGGCCTCTGTCTAGAAAATCTGAGCCTCCCCTAAGATACAGGGACATCACATGTGCCCAAAAAGAGAAAAGGTCTCCAGCTCCCCACAGCCGTGAACTGGCCCTTCACTACCAGTTCCCAAGAAATCCTGAGAAAACACATATCAACACTGTGTCACGCAGGATAGATACCCTTAGCGGACAATTAATATTTCATAACTCCATCTTAATTGCCAAAAAAGTTCATTTTTGAGGAGAAGTTGTGATTTTTTAATCTACATTTCTAAACCCTTAACATAATGGCTGAATGGCTAATACGCAATGGATACATTTTTAAAAGGTTTCTTTGAAAAGCCATTCAAAGCTGAACTGGAGCAGAAGACCACAGGGAAGGACGAGGCGCGGGCAGAGCTGGCAGACGGCTGCTCCCGCCCGTGCCAGCTCCGCTCTGACAGAACAAGTGTCGCGTGAGATGTGAAGGATGACTACGGCGGCCTGCAAGCCCCGGAGCAGGTGTGCCTCATCCTCATTTGCAGTGGAGCGTGGCCCCTGGCTCAGCGAGCCGCAGCCAGCGCCTGGCAGCCCCTCATGTACCTGTGTGTGGAGAGGAGCTAATGATAACGGATGGGGGCAGATTACCCAGCCCATTTGGAATGGCACACCGTGGCCCTGGCTCGGGGCAAGAGTCGGCAGCCCTCACAGCGGGGCAGGGATTCTAGGGTCCCGGGGGGCTGTCCCTGAGGTCTCGGTGCCCATGACTGGGGTGGGTCATGGCTCCCGGTATGCCGGGCTCCAATGCTCTCCTGGACTTACCAGTTCCTACAGTGACATGAATCCGTATTTAAGAGCACAAAAGGACGTGTGGCTAGCTGCCAGCTGCTGCCCACAGGAAGCCCCACTGGGCAGGGCAGTCTTGCTGGGGTGGTGGGCCGCTAGGGCCCTCAGTGTGTCCCCATTTGCTGTGTCCCTGGGTGGCCCACGCCTGCCTGGCGGCACGCTCCAGTCCGCCCTTTCTAGAGCTGACGGCTCCTCTGCACATACTGGGCGCTCTCACTGACTTAGGACACGACACGTCTGAGAGTCAGCCTGCTGGGGTTCAAATTCCAGCTCCGTCCCCCACCAGCTCTGCACCCTCAGTGCAGTTCCCGAGCTCTCTGTGCCCCTGCTCCAGCACTGTAAGACAAATGAAGGACCACGCTGACCTCACAACACTGAAGGTGTTGCAGGGGTGGGGATAAATGAGGTTTGGGGTTAAAACTCTCAGCACTGTGGCTGGCACTTTGATGATCGATACACGTCAATTCAAATATGGTAATAACATAATAAAATGTTATAACTACTGTCATACTGTTGGGGACTAGGCCGTGGGGATACAATGGGGCGTGAGACAGATGTGGTCTTGCTCTCCCAGAAACCCCGTTCCAGGGACGGAGGTGGTCACGTAGCTGATCAGGTGCTCAGGGCTCTGAGAGAGGCGTGTGGTAGCAGGAAAGGAAGACAGAGTCTTGAGGGGTCCAGGAAGCCTTCACAAATTGAAAAGGGGCCGCAAGGACCAGCCGCACTCACTCCAGGAAGTAAGGAGCTGGTGTTCCAGACAAGGACGCAGCCACGCCTGGAGAACTCAGCGCATATCGACCAAATGGAGGGCAGACTTGGGGCATCCAAACGGATGAACCAGGCTGGGAAAGGGCCTCTCGGCATAGCCAATAATAATGGCAAAACAAACCTGCTCCCACTCCCAGTGCCACTCGGTGCCCAGCCCAGGAGACTGAGCAGAGGGTGTTCCAAGCTCCCCACAGGCAGCCGCCTGGCCCCCTCCAGGGATGCCGAGGACTGTCTACTGTGTGGCTCAGGTCCTCTGGGGGCTCAGTTTCCTCCTCTGTAGAGTGAGAAGTCAAGGGATGATTGCTCAGGGCCCCTTCTAAGCTAAAACTGGTGGTGAGTAATATTCCACAGTATTTGAGAGAGCTGACTGGCACAGTAAGCAGCATCACCATTTACCAAAAGACAATAAATTCTCCCTTACATGTCTGTGATTTCAGCCAACAGGATGCACAACTTGACTCATCAGAGAGGGGCCAGTGGGAGACTTTGAACAAGCTCCTGTCTTCTGCAAACAGTGATCCAGAGGACACAAACTTGTGCCACCAACTTGTTTTGAGAAGCCAACTGGTCAATTTGTTTCTTTAGTAGTGTGATTTTGGCATTGTTTACTGATTTTGTTTTTCCTTAAGACTTGGTCTGGACAATTACACCTGCTTTGAGAATTGTCCACGTGTTAATCTTGAAGCAATGCCTTATATGGTAAAGTCTTTTACTGTTTTCAAAATGCTCCCCAATTCATTATTATTTCTTTTGCAACTGCCTTGTGAGGGAGGTAGGGTAGGTACAATCAAAACTTTCTGCAGCATAGAATGGTGGTTTGCTCAGAGTTTGGTGAATTCTGTGAATAACCAGCCCTCCGACTGGTGCAGGGGAATTCGACCTCACTAAGAAGCTACTCTCCTGGGTTGAAGCCCTACTTGGCCACTGGCTAGTCGTGTGCCTTGGAAAGAACAGTTCATTTTGAAAAAGGATTCACCCTCTAGATTCCTTAAGAAGGTAGCTTCCTGCTACATACAAGTCCCTGTCTCTAAATCAGGAATAAGTTGATGGACACATTGGAAGCTCACGAAAAGGGATTTAAAGCATGTTGAAGGTCAACCAGAAAATCAATCAAGCAGCTCAGAAGTGAACCAGAAATGGGCTTAGGGGTCCAAAGCCACAATGGTCCAGGTCCTCATGGGGGCAAAGCTGATATACTCATCTGGGGGCCTAGGGCACCCCAACAAGAGGAACACTGGCCCCTCTTCCCATCCCGGGGCATCCGTAAGGCACAGAGAAGCCAGGGGACCAGCTCTCCAGCCTCTGAGAAGGCAGCCCTCACACCCAGAGGTCCCTTTCTTGCCCCATTTCTGTCTTCTTCAGGCTCCAAGTCTAAGGCTGCCCTCGGCCCTGGCTCTCTCCACTCCGGCCTTCCTTCCTCGGTGGTCCACAGGCATGGCACTGCTCCACCTGCAGCGCACAATGCATTTCCGAGGAATGTTTCCACCATGCATAGTACATCAACACCCAGTATGGGAGCAATGTCGCTTCTTAATTTATAGCTGCAGCAACAACATTTTCAAACTGGTCATAAAACATCCCCTCCTCCTCTAATCTGGGGTCTCAATGTTCTATATCGAGAATTCTATGACTGGCATGGGAAGCAAGGGGTGGTTTATGGAGCATCTCTAAGGGAACAGTGTTATAACAGTAAAAGTTAGGTGACAGGAGAAATAAAGATGGCAGTGTTTAAACTACAAAACTCCACATAGAAAAATATTCCTGTCCTCCTCTATTTGCCAAACAAGCAGAGTTATTATTACTGTTGTAGTTTTATGGCCTTTTTCATAGACAATATATAGCATTATGGTTACCAAGAGCAAGAGTGTAATTATATACAACTGTACACAGACTCAACCACCAGCATCTCGCCAGACTGTAATGTTTCCAGAGCCGGCCGTCAGATCCACTGGGAGTCCTGGCCCCACCCTGGCTGGTGTCATCCCTAACTCTCGGTCGGTTGGGGTCCTACAGCCCCAGTCCAAGGGGCAGCAGAGGGCCAGCTCCCTGGTGGGGCCCCAGATGGTCTGAGCCTGTATATGCTGTGGCCCCTTCCAGCTCTGGCACTCAGCCTGGAAATGGGGTGACCCCTGAAGCAGGGTTAGCTAGTCCCCAATTCTCAGCTAAGGCACATTCGTCCTCACATTCAGGTGTCACTGTAAAGGGGGCAGAAGTGACTAAAGCAGGCATGCAAAGGGAAAGGTGCCCACTGTCCCTGCCTGCTCCTGACCTCCGACCTGCTGGAGACGGTGGCGGGCTGGAGCGGTGGCGTCTCTTCAGAAGTTCACGGGCTTCTTGCAGCCTCCTCCCTTCACCCTGCTCCACGCACAGCAACCAGTCTCACCACGATTGTGGGGACCCCAGCACTGCTCATTCGTCTTCACAGCCACCCTGTGGGGTTGACACAGTCACCGAATTTATAGATGAGGACGCTGACCTCAGAGGCTGTGTGGGCTCCATAAGGCCAGGGAGCTGGGCCGGCAGGGTTGGGATTTTACTCAGGTTGGTCTAGTTCCCGAGCCTACGCCTTCAGCAGCTACACCGGGCCTGGGCCAAGGTATCACCCATGGAACCTCGGTGGTAAAAATATCTTTCCAAACTGTCAACTCCGGCCTGGAGCCCTGCCCCGGAGCCATACCCTATTGCAGGAACAGCCTCAACACCAACACAGCCAGTAGGCAGCCCCTCCATCCACCTGAGCTCACCTCTCAGGACAACCACATAGCCCCAGCTGTTTGGTTTGGCGTGGCAGACACCAAGGTCACCCGCGGATGTGCATCGAGTGTCCTCACTGTGCAGGCACCAGGGACAAAGATGAGGAACATGACCAGACTCGGCCCCTTGCCTGGAGAAGCTCAAGGTCTAACACCTGAGCGGACAGAACAAGTAATTGCAAACCGAAAATGATGGTTTTGTTAGCTCGATAGACAAGAAGGCATTTCTCTAGTTGGCTTGTTCTCTCTAAAGAAGTCAGGAAGACAAGTAAATTAGGGCTGAAAACTCCAATCAGCCATGAGGATGACTAAACAATAAATATTGTGAAGAAAAAAGAGATTGCTTATGAAATACAGTTCGCAGTATAGATTGGGGAGGGAGATTTCCACCACATTTAAATCAGTGCGCCCGTTCTGCAGGCAGGGGATGCGAGGCAAGAGAAATGTCCTCCTCTTTTTGGCATCAAAGCCAGAGGCGAGGCTGTGAGAGAAACGTCTGGGAGAGCTTCCGCTGGCTGGCCAGCCAGGGAGGAATGGTGGCTCCTGAAGCAGCCAGGGCCGAGGGGCTTGGGAGTTACAGGCTCAGGATGACCCCTAGAAGCCAGAGCTGGACCTAGCCCTGGACTCCTACCAGCCCCGCAGAGGCCTCCTCCTTGGAGAACAAGACGGTTGTCCCAACAAGGAAGCAGCACATGTCCATCCCCACCACAGAGACCCTTCTGGGATGTTGGACACAGCAGCTGGACCAGGATCTGCCAGTTTTCAGAGGGGGGCCCTGAGACCAGAGGGGGCCAGGAAGAAATCCATCTGTTGTGTGAGTGACCTGCCCTGGACACAGAGGCACTTGTCCATTCCTGGGGGCTATAAAACATCCTCTGAGAAGGAGGCAGAAGGGCAACAAGGAGATGACTGCCATCTTCATTTCCATATCACTCTGGGCACTGAGCACAGTGCCTTGTTGAGAACTGGAATTCAAGCAAATGCAGATCATTTGGCGGACCAGCCCCACCGTGTACAGGCTCTGAGGCCTTGGGCAAGTCACTTAATCTCTTGAACATAACTGTTCTTATCTGCAAAACAGGTCTGATACCACTAATGACCTTGCAGGATTGTGGTGAAGGCCATAGATACCAGCATCCCATAGAAATGTTCATTATGGTTAGTGTCACCGTTTTATTTACAATGACTTTGTTGAAATGTGCTTTACCAAACCTGTAGATACTATTTTCCAATCTGATTAAAATAAACGCGTGTGTAATTTTCACTCAAACTCTTGAGGTGGACTTTTCCATACTATCAGTCCATAGCTGTCTTGTGCGTGAACGACCTTGAGAGGTCAATCCACAGGTTCTCCATCTGTCTGTCTGTTGGCTAGCATTTGGTCATTATGTGCTGGCTCTGTGCACACATGGAGAAGACAGACAGGGCCTGTCCTTAGGTGCTTACGCTCTTGAAAAGCCCTGCCAAGGAGCAGCCCTGTGAGCACGCCTCACGACCGAGCTGAGTTGTTCAGAGAGAGAATTTCCATCAGCCTTTCGTGCACATGAAGCCCAATCCTGTGTCCTCTAATCTGGGAGGAAGAAGCCCATGATGGGGGCTTAGCCCAGGCAAATGTCACGTTTCTCACCATCTCTCCGTCATGCAGGGAGGGGCACTGCTAATGTCATTTTTTGACCCTACTCTCCGTGTCGACAGAGTGGGTTTTATTAGGAACCGTGAAGAGTCTGCGCTCTGAGACCTGCCAAGAGGCGGGAGCAGGGCAAACCCACTTCTGAAGCTGGTGCAGTTTCAGCGGCTGTCTCTGCCGCAGTCAAGGACCAACTTGGGCAGTCCCTTTGCCTGTGGACCAGGGATTGGGTTTGGACATCGCATAAACTTCCACAGCCATCCGGGATCTGAGCCTCAAAAGGACTCGCTGCATAAACATAGTCGCAAGTACATCATAACGGAGTGGAGCCAATTTAGCAGCGAGGGCTGCTGGAGAAGGAAGGAGACACGCCCCCGTGTTAATGAGATTGACAGCGCGGTCCTGGCAGAGCCCACACAGGCGGGATCCTCTGGCCGCAGCAACCACTACAGTCGTCCCTAATTGCTGCACCCACTAACTCCCCACTCTTCTCCACCCTTCCCCCTCCACGGCCACATGACTACGCCTTCTTTGTTAATTAATAGAGAAGAATCCTTTTTTAAATCACAAATGCATCACTGCAGGAGAAGGTTTAATTTCATCCAGCTCTGACTGGCATCTTCTTCTGGCAGGTACCAATTAGGTGATGCTAAGTCAGGGCACGGGTTCTAATGAGGAGGAAGAAGGGGAAGATGGGGAAGAGGAAGTAGCACAGGAGGGGAAGGGAGAGGAGGACAGAGCACGCAGAGGCCCACAAAAAGACAGGGGCACGTCCAGTCTGCTGTTTAAGGCGCCTCCCTTCTGCTCCCCACCAAAACACCCCCACAGCCAACCTGTTCTGAAAGGGCTCCCTGGGCCAAGCCTGACTGTTTCAGTCATGGCCTCAGGGAATGAACTAGAAATTATATTGTAGGCAACAGTATCCCTCTGACAGGGGAAGAAAGGGACAAGGTGACAGAACAGGCTTTTGCCACCTCTGGGTTCACTTGTTTGCACTTAGAGACCTTGATGCCATGGATCCAGAGTTCCCCGGTCATGACTTTACCAGCACCGAGAAAAGGTAGGAGCTGGCCTCACAGTCCTGTGTGACTGAGCCAGCCAAGAGCACCAGGACCCTCAGCTTCCAGCAACCCCGCCCCGCCCCACGTGGACAGGCTGTGTTCCCACCCCCACGCTCCACAGAACAGTGTGCGCTGTGGCCCCCAGGGAGAAAAGAAGCTGGTTCCATCACTAACCCAGCGATGCCCAGGCCCTGCTTGTAGAAAATCCTGCAACCAGCTCTGAGTGCTCCGGTCCCAAGACCCCCCTCGCTCCCTAGTAGCAATGCTCGTACATTCTGCCTAATTATTATGTTGTGCAGCTTTTCACAGCAGAAGGAGAGAAGATTAGGGGAAGAGAAAAGAAAGCTGAAACATCTATAATGAAATTTTAAAATCACAGAGCTCCTGCTGTTAATATTTTCCCAGCCTCCAAAAGCATCAAATATTGTTTTATCCCCCAACTAATCTCAAATGTATATATATGTTGCAATATTTGGACACATTAACTAGGGGCTGAGTCCTGAGATAACAGTCACGGCAGCTGAGTGTGACGGCCCCATCACCAGGCTCTATATAGTTAATTGGTCACTTTGTCCAGCTGAGCAATGGGGGTTCCAGTCGGTTCCAGTCATTAAAAGCTGCCAAAGTTTATACCACTTTGAATCAGCTGATATCCTCCTGTTCCTTGTTGCTTTTAAGCACCTGCCTGCCCAGCATCCCGCTTCTGACTGAAAGCTTCTGGTTGTTTGATGAGGGGGTTAGATAATTTAATCAAGTTTCTGTAGTCCTCTCCATAAGGAGGAAGTGCCCGGCTCGCTTTGGGGAAGTTGTGTGGCAGCACACACTCTTTCCAGTTCTTAATAAGCCTCCCAAGTGTGTCACCGCAACAGGGTGTTTATCTCAATTAATGCATTAATAGCTCAGCCAAACTGCCAGGGAAATCTAAGACAGGCTCATGTGAGCCGGATCCCAGTTGAGAAGGAAGAGGATGGAGCAGCCACCAAAGGTGAAATCTGAACCACATTTTCAACAGCAGACCCACCATCAGTTCTGTTTTTTTTTTTTAATTTGATTTTTGGTCGATCACACATACATACACAAGCATTGTCACAGAAGTGACTTGAAAGATTGCTAGGACTGAGGAAGGGGAGAGTACAGAGCAGGACCAAGGTCGGATCCACAGGGCAGCCAGGCGAGCCCACTCCCAGCTGTTCCCAAGGATAGAAGGCGCGGCCGTGGAGCAGCCCCTCTGGGCTCGAGCTGTGCGCTGGGAGGGAGTCAGGACCCTCTCAGTCCTCTGGCCAGAGGGGCTGTGGCTCTCCTCCCACAGCCATGGGTACACTCAAAACCACACCAGCAGCATTTTTGTTTTTGCTGCATAATCAAGACACCGAGAACATGCTTTTTGTGCTTTGCAAGACTTTCTGTCTTGGGGCCTCATGCTCCAACACCCCCCTCAGGGATCACTCCGGCTGGTGGCTGCGGATGAGAAGGGGAAATTCCATTTCTAAGCCCACAGTCCCAGGCTTTTGCAGCTGGCTGGGATGTCTTTCTGCATAATAGACACAAATAGACCCTGAAATCACAGACTTTCTAGAAAAACAAAACAATAAGTCTTTAGGCCCGAGGTAGGCCCCTGAGCCCCTCAGGGACTGGTTTTGAGGGTGGCAGCCTCAAAAAGAAGCAATTTCCAGCCTGTAGCTAAGGAAAACAACCTCTAGGGCCTGCACACCCCTGGAAGAGTTAAAACCTTTCTCGTGTTTGCCTCTCGTGGCCTCGGCAGAATCTCCATCTCCTTCATAACATTTGCTGTCCCCCTGGAAATGATTTGATGTCATACCTGGTTCTGAGTATTAGCTTGAACCCAGTGGTGTGAAGGCTAATTATTCATCCTCGCTGCCCCATCTGCCTTGATGCTGGGGTGTGGATGTTAGGCAGAAGCTTCTGGGTGAAGGCAGGGAGAGTGCAGGCAGCACCTCATCCGGGGCAGCCTCGGTGCCTGGAAGGAAGTGCCCGGACACTCAGTTTCACCTACTTGTGTGTGAGGACCCCCCACCCCAGGTGACCCAAGATGCAGTGCAGAGTGAAGATGCCACGCAGGCTGGACAAGGGAGGTAGGTGGCCGGAAAGGGGGCTCCGGAAGAAGGGACATAGGAGAAGTGGAGGCAGGAGAGGAACATTTTCCCAGATGGAGGAACAAAGACCTGGAGACTTCTGGGAGGAAACCAGTCAGCGGGGACGTCAGCCTGTGCCCAGCAGTCCCCAGTGTGAGGATCCCAGCCCAGGCGTGGCAGAAGCTCCCGGGACCAAAGGCAAGGATCTGAGTCTAAACTCCAGCACCAAAGCAAGGCCAGAACTCGGTCTTCAGAATCCAAGGATCTGCTTATCTTCAGAGCTGCCCCCCAAGGAGTACCATGATGATGAGGAGGAAGATGACAATGATGATGATGATGACAATGATTATGATGATGACAACAATGACGATGACGGTGATGTTGACAATGACGACGATGATGATGATGACCACAATGATGACAGTGATGATGATGATGACAATGATGACAATAACCAGCAATGTATTGATATGCCATGCTGGGACCCTGTCCTAAACACTTTACATAGATTATACTTTCCACCCTCACAACAAACAATGCTGTTGGCATTAAGACTATTATTATCATCAGCGCAGGCTTACATGTAGGCCCGGAGAAGTTAAGTAGCCGGGGTTCCGGCCCTACCAACCTGAGGTCGGAGCCCCTGCTCTCAGCCTCCATTCAAAGAATCCTTCTGCTCCATGCAATCTGTCTTTTAAAAGTTCTGGTTTTCACTCCCCAGTCCATTAAAGGGTGTCAGTGTCAGTAGCCCTGAGCTAACCAGTACTGCAGGCCCCTCCCTGAAGGCGTCAGTGCACTGAGGGCTGTCTCCCGCAGGCCCTGAACCAGCCTGCAACACGGAGCCGGAGCCGCCAACTTGTTTCATCTTCCCTGCAGCCCAGGAGGAGAGCGTCTCCTGAGAACGTCCCAGTGGTCCCAGTGTTGTCCCTCCCACACCCCTGGGCCTGAGAGGGACGAGCTCAGCGTCCTGGCCCCTCTACACGGCCCTCCTCCTCTCCAAGGCCTCTCCTCACTGCCTGCCTGGGGGCAGGCCGGGGAGAGCACAGGGTGGGAAGTGCCTCCACCAGCTCTGCTTCCTTCTCATGCGGGTGAGGTGGCAGCGGGGTCCCTGGGGAGTCAAGCTGAGACCCAGTGTCCCTGTGGCCAATTACAGAGCTTCGGTGACAGGGTGTCCAAAGACTCACCTTTACGAGGATGGAGAGTGGCTGTGCCACGGGTTTTAGAAAATTAAAGCTAGAAGAACAGCAGGAAGAAACTGAGGTTCTCTTAGAGTGGAACCCTCACTCACCTCGGAAAAGGCACAGCCAGGAAGAGAGTCACACCTGTCACCATTCATGCTGGGACCCACTTCTGCAGAGACCCTCAAAGGCATGGCTATTCCAGGCTGAGAGATGGCTCTGGGAGTGGGCCTCGGCCCGTCTGGGGACACTATGTGCTTGTCTGGGCACCTCCCCTTGGAGACTGGGCGTCTAAGACACCCACACAGATGACACTGCTCTGCTGCTTTGGGGAGCACTCGCGCCAGCACGCTGGAGCCTGGGGGAAGAGGAAGAGCCAGGCCCTCCAGATGAGGAAACAGCTACAGGGAGCATGCCCCAGGGGGGTTACCTCCTCCACAACTGAAGAAGGTAGGCCCAGGGGAGCCTGAGGTTCCCTCCCACTGGAGATCCTGCATGTCCCTCATACCTGGGGCATGACCTCCCCCAGCTCTGCCACAGCCACACACACACACACACACACACACACACACACACACACACAGCCATGGGCCAGAAGAGTCAGTGGATGCCCAGAAAGGCCAGCCCCAGCCCCTTCAGGTGAGCAGGCCTCGTTCTCCATCCATGGCCAAGTCCAGGGCATCGGTGCTCAGGGTACACAGCACAAACATTCTCTCGGAAGTGGGAGACCAAGGAACAGGGTCACGAAGGCACTGGGAGGCCCCGGCTGAAGCTCTCTGGCCCCCAAGATGCTGGCTTGTTCTCCCAGCTCTGAGGGTGGAGGAGAGGCAGGAGGGGAGGAGGGTCACTGGCTGCTCGGAGCAGGCACGCATCAGGCCAAGATGCTGGCTTGTTCTCCCAGCTCTGAGGGTGGAGGAGAGGCAGGAGGGGAGGAGGGTCACTGGCTGCTCGGAGCAGGCACGCATCAGGCCAAGATGCTGGCTTGTTCTCCCAGCTCTGAGGGTGGAGGAGAGGCAGGAGGGGAGGAGGGTCACTGGCTGCTCGGAGCAGGCACGCATCAGGCTTGAGCTGAGAGCCTCCTCCGTGCAGGACCACAGGGGCACCGGTTTACCAGCAAAGATGACGCTGCCTGAGACGCTGACAATGATGATGGTGACAGCGACAGTTGAGCTGACCGGCTGTGTGCCAGGGACCACACCAATGCCTCGTGCCAGAGCCTCACTTACCCCCACCCCAACCCTGTGAAGCCAGGGAGTTCTCTCCCTACTTCAAGACAAGCAGACTGGGGCCCAGAGACGGTGACACACCCAAGGAAGGCTGCCCAGGGAGGAGGCCATGGGCTAGAATTCAAATCCGCCCAGGCCGGGAGGACGGCAGTGGCATCAAATGCAGCAGAGAGGACCAGAGGGGTGAGGGCATGTCCATAGGCACCTGGATTGAGAGGCTGGAAGCTTGGCCAAGCAAGAAGATGTCAAGCTGGGACTCGAACTACTGGATCCTCCTGCACCTGGCTGATCCTTCTCTGTCTTCTCCATCTCAGTTTAAATGTTACCTCCTCCGGGAAGTCTTCCCATCGCAGCTGGGTGTCCCTCCCATGAAGCCCAGGGCACCCACTCTTTCCGTTGGTGGCACGTGCCCTGCTGGGCAGCCGTTTCCTCACCCGCACTGGACCGGGAGCTGGAAAGGCAGAGCTTGTTTCTCTGCTTCTCTTTCCTGTGCCCCCCGCACCTTGCAGAGTGACTCGCTGATGGTGGGTGCTCAGAGAGTGAGGTGATGAATGAATAAACAAACCTACATATTGATCTATTACCAAATGCTCCTTTCTCCACTTTCTTCTCTTAAGAGGGATCCCAGTTGCACACTGGATTTCAAACCTGTGCTCTGAAACACCACCCCGAAACAGCTGGGTTGTCCTCCTAAACTCCGGGTCACTAACACGGAGCCCTTCTAGTCCAAATGAGGGTCTCTTCTCAGGGGATTCCTCTGGGCAGAGGAGCAAGGCCTGCCTGCCCCCGGGTTCCTGGGCTGGTGTGAGGTCGGAGCCGATGTCCCAGGCCTTCTCTGCCGCCTCATCTCCGGGCCCGGCAGGTCACCTGGACGTCTGCAGATGGCCCAGGAATATCACGAAGAGCGAAGAGGAGTGCCCCTGCCCCACCCGGGCTTGCGGGCCCGGCGCAGCTGTGCCTTCTCCGCCTCTGGCGGAAGATCTGGCAGGCTCTAGAAACCCTGTGCTTTCTGGGGTCTAAAGTCGGGTGGCACGTCCGCCCCTTTTTTATTCATCGAGAAATTATTTCTCGTGAGCTCTTGCTGGCTCTCCCCAGTGGAAAGTCCCTGTGGAGCCGAGCCCTCGTGAATTAATGAGGCAGTCGTGATGGACAGGAAAGTGTGCTGGGCCTGGAACAGAAGCCTGGCGTCTTCCCTTACTAGCTCTGTGACCTTGAACCAAACACTTGACCCCTCTGAGTCCCGCTTTACTCTAACTGAATGGACTCGAGCTCACATAAACTCAAGTACACGTGACTGCTTTGAATAAATGGGAAAGGAACGAAAAATAGCCCTCTATTCGAAATGAACGCGAATATTGGACAGCCCTCCTGCTCCGCGTCTGCTCCCCCACTGGGTGGGTCCTGCGGAGCCCTGGACGTGTGGCCCCGGGGAGCCCCTCGCCCCCCCAGAGGAAGCTGCCACAAGCTCTCTTCCCACTCCTCTTTCTTTTTTCGATCCTGCTGTTTATCACCTCCTGCCCAGGTTTTTATTCTCTGACCTGCTTATCTGAGGCCCTGGGCTCTCTTCCACAGCTGTCAGGCTCTCATCCCTGCCACTGCTGGGCATACCTGCTGAGACCACCAGCACTCAGCCACCCTGCCTGTGCCTCCCCTCTCTGCCTACTTCTAGAAGCAGAGAGAAAGTACGCAAGTCCACACATCCAGTGACTCACTGTGTTAGGACTGGGTTCAGCTGCAGTGAAAAGGAATCCATAGTATTGGTGGCTGTAACAGGCGAGCTTTTAGTCTCTCATTTAAGTTTGGAGGAAGGCAGTCCAGGACTAGTTTGACAGTTTCACAAAGCCATCAGGGACCCAAGTTCCTTTTGTCTTTGTATTGTCGTCTTCAGCACCAGCTTCCGTCTTCACACTCACCTTGTGGCCCAAGATGGCTGTCAGAGTGCCAACTTTTATGCTTACGTTCCAACCAACAGGAAGAGGGAAAGGAGAAAGGGAAAACACAGGCTTGTCTCCCAACGAGGTCAGCCATCTTTAACAGCCTTCCCACGCGTCTCTCACAGCACCTCTTCTTGTGTTTCTTTAGCTGGAACAAGGGAGAACCCGGTCACAAAGGAGTTGGGAAAATAGCCTTTTACCTGGGCACATTGCCATCCCAAATAAAATCTAGATTCTATTACTATGAAAGAGGGTCAAATGGATATTGGGGGCATTCAGCAACCTCTGGGACATTTGCCCAAGATTACACCTAATAAGTGGATATATAATAAGACGGCCAACCTGAGTTCATCTGACTCCAAAGCCCAGGTTGGTGACCTCTGTATGACGTGCCCTTAGTCACCCCACTGCCATGCCTCATGGAAGGAGCTGACCCAGGTCTGCTAGCAGAGGCCGTGACATGACTGT
This sequence comes from Diceros bicornis minor, assembly GCF_020826845.1. Classification (NCBI taxonomy): domain Eukaryota; kingdom Metazoa; phylum Chordata; class Mammalia; order Perissodactyla; family Rhinocerotidae; genus Diceros; species Diceros bicornis. Next base: position 90,754,886 of record NC_080745.1, on the reverse strand, counting down.
CCACCTGCCAAGTACCCCGCCCTCCTGCAGCCCCAGACCCCAGCAACACCAGGAAGGGGAAAGAAAGCACCGTGACTGGTCTCAAGTCCCCAGGGGCCTGGCACAGGCTTCAGCACTTTTCACCTGGTATTACAAGAATCCTCCAGACAACCTGCAGCCCTGAGAGGCAGAGTCACAGAGCTCAGGAGGTTAAGGAGCCTCCAGACCCTGCAGTAAGGAGGAGCCCTGTGCCTTGCCTGGTTCTGCTGTTCCCAAAGCTCAGACTCTTCCTGCATCACTTTTCTGCTTTCTGGAAAGCTGCCGTCGTCTCACTTTCTTTCGGGGGAGGAGATGTCTTCCAGTGAGGCCCGAGGGCCTGAGACACTGTGTGAGTCTGCAAGGCCCAGCTGCTCTGGGACCAGCGAGATGCAGGCAGTTTGTTCTGCTGCCCTCCACCCGCCCTCCAAAGCGAGGGCTTCCCTCAAAGTGTCCACTACCCTAGTGGATTCTTCTAGTTTACCTGATGCCCTGTAATGGGCCAGTGAATTTGTATCAAGCTCCAAAGCTGTCCCGTTCGTGTGTCTTCTTTGAGGAATGAGGACGGACAGAGAAATTAATTTTCTGGATAACTGAGGTTTCTGGATAACCATAGGAATTTAAAAAATATGATAGCCATATTTATAAATGCAGCATATGTGCCCCTACAAAGAACAACATAATTAAGCAGAGTATGAACATCATTTACCTTCCCCTAATGACAAGGGCATAATTAGGAACATCAATTACGGGGCTGAGCTCTGGTTTACGGGGCGCCCTCAGGAGCTGCGGACGTGTGTAGGGCCATTTGTCCCCACACAAAATGGCCCCATTTGTTTTGTTTTCTTAATTCCTCTGGCTATTTTTTTATTAATTTGTCTGGTGCCTCCCTGAGGCACCTGGCTGAGACTTCTTGGCGCTGTCACCGGGTCCTGATGGCTCTTGGTTTGTCACTGTGTTGTCCCACTGTTGCATGGCCCTGGGCCCCGAGGTCTCTCCTCTCACAGAATATGCCTGGGACTCACAGACATATTCCTCACAGGCCGAAGTCCTACGCAGAGGACCACTTTACCTAGTCCCGTGCTCCCAGTTGTGTTCTGGGTGTCTGAGATATGTCCAGGATTCCAGTCTCTGTACTCGAGGGGCCATGCGGTCTTGGAGGCCCCATGTGGATCTATTGTTGCTGCTGACATGGGACTGATTGTCCCTCAATGAATTTGATCCAACAATAATAAGAACCAGAAATAAAGAGATGGGGCCAAATACCAGCCATGTGGTTCTTTGTTATCATCAGCTGTTTGTTCCTGTGAAGATGTCTTGAGTGTCCCAGTTATACTATGGATGGTAGTTAGCCTTCCAATTTACACCAAAGAGAGCTCTGAAAAGGGTAAACAGTTCCCACCTCTACTCCCTATATGGATTCTTGTGATCTATGAGGAAATACAATTGAAGATAAACATGGAATCTCGGCTTCTGTGAATTCTGAGCTAGTCATATATTCATAACACAATAGCAATTTCAAATGCACAGTTTTCCCTTGAAGCAAGTGAGTATGTAACAATCCATTAATGTGCTGAGTTAAATACAGCAAATGCAAATCACTTTAATGATCATATTTACAAAATAAGTTACCTTTATTTAGAAATAATTACCATGTGCTTTTAGCTCTCCAAGTGGAATCAGGAAGGTTTGAGACTCAGATTTGATCTGCCGTCAGAAACAGGTGATGGGAAATTGATGCTGATCCACATGTGCCCCTGGTTTGCCCGCCTGTTTCATTTCGGTGTCCTGCTGATATTTGCATGAAAATGAGACCTTTGGTTCTTTAGACTCTTGGCCTGGGTTGTCTCATCGCCAAGATGACTATATTGTGACGTATCACTTCTACATTGCAGAAGCTGTACTGAGGTCCCCATTACATGCCGAGGACAAGGTACCGAGGTCCTGTCTTTAATCTGAAGCTGGTCACAAGTACCGCTGTGACTGTGGCTGTAGGCAGAGGAGAAAAGGGTACGGCTCCAGGACTGCCCCAGACGCTCTGCAGCACATCCCCCAGGGGTGGAACGTGGTCCACAGCACGCTATGTGCGTCTGCATCTCTTTAAAATCACACAGGCACATGCACACACGCGCACATGTGCACGCACACACACGTGCACTTCCTCCTCAGTTTACCAGAGGAAGGAATAAAGAAGGAGAGGCAAACACGGACTTCATCCGACTTCCTCCCTCATGCTATCCTGTTAGCCATCACTGGATTGTTCTCATCATTATCACCTAAGTGAAACCAAGTCAGCATTCTAAATATGTTTCTAAGTAACAAGACAGATTCTAAACTATTCGAAGAGGAGAACTGTTACTGGTTTAGGAGGATGCTCCCACTCCTCTCCTATGCTGCTTGCAGGACCAGTTAGCTGGGTCATCTCCTCTGAGCTGCACTGACAAGAGTCACTGAAGCCAGGAGACGACCAAATGGTCTCAGCCAATGGGCTTTTATGGAATTGTGTGACATCTTCAATAGACTACTTTCTGACCATACAAAACTGAAGCGTTATTTCTATATAAAAGAGAATCGAAAAAGTGTATTTACTGACATCAGCTGAGATGTTTGCAATGGAAGAATTTAGGAAATTAGTAAATGGTATGAGAATGAGGGATTGTGGTTATTTCAAACAAACACAAACAGCAGGATTCAGAACAACAGACACTGAAAAATTATGAAGAACATTTGTCTATATCCTGTAATAGAAGATGCATTTAAACTGATTCAAGATTTACCTATAAAAAAATAAAGGATGAAATATATTTACTGCCGTCAGGACAGCAAAACCATTACCACCAGGGGTGTCAACTTGGTTGTGCTAAGTTGTCTTTTATTCAGATAAGTCATCCTAAATTAAATATTAAAGATTAATAAATATAATACCCATAATAAATGACACACACTGATTTAATTAAAAATAGATGGTGAATTTTACAAATGGGGCATTATCGTAATGATATAGAATGGACTTCTTACGCTAAAAATGTGCAGTCTTGAAAATGTGCAATCTCCATGCACATTTCACCCTTATTGTGTCTCATTAAAATTTTAAAAATAGCTATTTTAATTGTCAAGCATTTGACAGACTGCTATAAAAACTTGACACTTAAGTTTCAATTTTACAATATGCATTTTAATGACTCCTTTCCCTCCATATTTTGTTATCCATAATCCAGTTTTTCAAAAAAAAATTAAAGTGTCATTTTCCAATAGCTTTTAAAGAACAGAGTTGAGCTTGTTGCAGAGCTGCAGGAAAACATGTTTAAATCTTTACAAATAAATATGAAAATTAGAACCCTCTATTATTTCCACCGCAGTCTGTGGTTTAGTGGTGGATTTCAAAGCCTTCAGGGGACCGAGAAAGGAAAGGAAGATACTCGTGGGAACTCAGCTAGACCAGAGGGAGCAGGGCTGTCAGAGAATTTTAGCACCAATTTTTAAAAGGATTTCCCATTTCCTCCTCTTGGGATGTAAGACAAGGTGACAGATGTGACTCACAGCAGCGACTGCAAACGAATCTTCTATTAGAAGAAAAGGACACTTATAAGTAGGATCATGGATGCCACTGCGGAAAATGCCTTACGCTGTCCAGAAAAGCTGGGCAAGTCCTTGAGGGCACTAAAATCTCCTTGGCATATGCGTTAGGGCTCTCCAAATGCCCAACCATTTGAGGAATTTGAATCTCCTGAGATCTCACCTGACATACCCTGGCAAACCATCTGTTGTCAATCCAGAAGTTGCTTTGGATTTGAAAAAACAGTATTTGGATAAGCAAAAGCGAGAAATATTGTATGGACATAGTCACTGATGATACTGATGAGGATTTGATTAGCTTCCACGGGTACCCAGCAAAGTTCGGGCGCTTCAGCTTTTCACCTTCACGGGAACCCAAAGAAGTGGCTCTTCACATCCCATCTCCGTAGATGGTAACACTGCTGCTCACAGAGATGGAGTAACTCACCCTATGACGCACAACTCACAAGCAACGGAATCTCAGTGCAACTGGACCCTCCGACAGCAAGGGTCTAGGACGCCCCCACTTCGAAGATGTTCTGAAGGTCTGATGACGTCACGGCTGATGCTTTAAAAGTAAGCAAGTTGTTTCCAATCGTCAAGTCTCTGAGCTCATCCATCAAGATTTTCAGTCACTTGTGACTGGGTAAGGTTGGTGGGGACCTTCCTTTTCCACCCACCCACTGCTGCCTCTCCACACCATTTTCCAAGCAAAATTACAAGGCTGTGCTCAAAGTACCACTGTTAAAGCCCTGGGCTTCCTTCAGAACACGGCGTGGACTTAATGGTGAGACTAAAGCCCTGTCCCAGAGATCTGTTATTTTGATTCACTGGCCGTGTGCTGGTTTTCATGCACTTTCTGCTCTTGTGTGCAGATCAACCAAAGGGGCTCCTCAGAAAGAAAGCCTCATCTTAGACCTGCACAGGTATCACCTATTTACAGCTGGTCAAGGAGAGATCACTTGCAGAATAACAATAAAAAGAAAACATGGCTCATGTCAGTGAAGAATTCCTTCCAGGCCGTTCTTTACAGAGTCTGATCTGAGCCAAGAGCAGATCAGGGCTGCCCAGTGCTGCCTTGGAGACACTGGGGAACACAATGCAGTGGCTGCTTTCAGAGATTCCTGGGTTGAGGGGCCTCAAGCAGGCAAAACAGAAGCTCCCAAAGCAACCTGCTGGGCTCCTGGCAGAGTGTGGGTAGCAGACAGCCCCCCACGAGCTCCAGCATCGCCCTGCTTCTCTTGCTGTGGGCTATGAGAACATAGCCTGGTATACAGAATGCATAGTAAGCCTACTACAGAGCCAAGACTGGCCCTCAGACAAGGAGGTGGCACCACTCCACGCCACAGATAAAGAGGGCCCTTCTTGCCTTGCCATGGTGCCCTGGAGCCCGGGAGTGCTCAGTGCACTGAGATCAAACCACTGCCCTGCTCCAGCCTCCCAGGGCTATTCCACTGTGCAACCCAGGGGTCCCAGGAGGAAAGTAGATGTTTCCGGAAGCTCACTTTTGATGCTCAAGAATAAAGTCAAGGGCTGCCATAGGTTTCATGTCACCCGGGGTACCAGGATTTTTATCCTTGTTTTCTCTCTCCTTCTGTCTGGAATGCTTCCTTCTTTCTCAGCTCTCCTCAGAGATGTCCCTTCCCCCTGGGCCCTTTTCTGAAAGCCAGACCAGGCCAAAGTCCCCTGTTACACTTGCATGTCAAAGCACTATCTGGCAGTACAGTTTGTATCACAGCTGGTGATAGATAGAATGATAGATACATAGATACATAGATATACACACATAGTGAAGGTTAATTTTATATGTCAACTTGCCTGGGCCACAAGACGCCCAAATATTTGGTTAAACATTATTCTGGATGTGTCTATGTGGGTGTGTTTGGAAGAGATTAGAATTTGAATTGGTAGATTGAGTAAACTGAAGTGCCCTCTCCAATGCAGGTGGGACTCATCCAATCCATTGAGGGCCTGAATAGAACAAAAAGGCTAATTAAGAGAGGATTTGCTCTCTGCCTGACTGTCTTCAAGCTGGGACATTGGTCTTCTCTTGCCTTTGGATTTGGACTCCGACTAGGACTTACACTATTGACTTTCCTAGTTCTCAGGACTTCAGACGCAGAGTAAAACTACCCAGGATCCCTGGGTCTCCAGCTTCCCGACTGGGACTTCTCAACTTCTATAAGCACATGAGCCAATTCCTTGTTGATACATATAATATATAAATTTTATAAAATGTATGTTAACAGCAAGTTTTTCTTCTGTTTGATTATGGTTTTCCAAATTTTGCCTGGCCGTGTGAATGGCGTCTCTAGGTTCCTATATAGAAGAGGGTCTGCCTGGTCATCCCTGTGAGTGTCTTCGACATTGCTACCTATTGCCAAATTTCTCTTCAACGTGGTTATAATAGTTTTACGCTACCCCATGCAATGTATGGAAGCTTCCTCTCTTCCATGCCTCACCAACACTCGGTATTATAAGACATAGAGTTTTGACATTCTGATGAGTGGGAATGGTACCTCATTGTTTTCATTTGCATTGCCCTGATTTCTAATGGAACATTTTTCACAGATATATTCATGATTTATGTTTCCTTTGCTATAAATTATGTCTTCAGACCACTTACCCATTTTGCTATCGGGTTGTTCATATTTTTGTAATTGATTTTTAAGTATTCTTTAACAATTCTGGTAATATACACTACATGTATTTCCTCCTGGTTTTTGGCTTAGCTTTTATTTTCTTTATTGTGCAGCACACACTCCCTCAAAACAAACGTGGTCAAACGTAAAAAGTGTCTTCTTTACAGCTTGTAGTTTTCATATCTCATTTAAGAAATCCTGCCTTACTCCAAAGCCATGAGCATATGTTCCAAGATTTTCTTCTAAAAGTTAGAAAGTTTTGCTTTTTAAATATGAGTCTTAAATTCTGCTGAAACTTACTGTTGCGGGTGTCTAAGGTAGGGATCTCACTTCATTTTAGTTTTCCATGGGAATAACCAACTGACGCAGCTCCATGTATGTAATGGTCGAGTCTCTCCCCCTAACTTACAGTGCCCTAGTCTAACATATAAAGTCTCAGGTACACACTGTAGGGGGCTCTCTCTGGGCTCTGTGTGCTGATGCTCTGGGCCATATCTCACCATCTGGATTACCAAACTTTACCAACAGTCTCAAAAACAGGCAGAGGGAGTCCTTCTGCATTGTTCTTCTTCAAAATTATCTTGCCATTTCTCTTTAAAAATATTAGGATCAGCTTATAAAATTTCACAAAATATCATACTAGAATTTTTCTCATAATTATTTTGGGTAGACTTGCTACCTTTAAGATATTGAGATTTTCCATCTAAGAGCTTGGATTATTTAGTTCTATTTTTATGTTTTCCAATAAATTTTATCATTTTCTTCATCAAGGTTGTTTTTTTCTTTTTTATCAATTTTATCCCTTTTTCTCTAAGATTTTATTTTGAATTTTTCTAGAACTACAGAAAAATTGGAAAAAATTCAGTACACTGTATGCTCATTCTCCACCCAAATTCATGAATTATCAATATTTTACCACATATTCACTTTTATAACAATCAGAAAATAAATTGCAGAAAGCATAACATATCACCCCCAAATGATTTTTCTCTATTTCCTGTGAAAGAAAACATTCTTCTATTTAATCACAGTACTATTATCATAATGAAGACATTGAACCTGATTAAATATTACCTGCTCTAAAGTTCACATTTAAATTTCTCTGTTGTCCAACATATGTCCTCAATAGCCATTTTCCTCCATCCTGGATCCAGTCAGGTATTATTCATTGAGTTTGAGTTAATACAGCAGTTAATCCAGTCCAAACTACAACATCCCCATGATATTTTTCTTTTATCATTCACGGCGCTAACACTTTTGAAGCGTCCGGGTCCAGGCCGGTAGTATTGCTGAATGTCCCACAATCTATGATTGTTTCCTTGTGATTAGATTTGACTTTGTTGGCAGGAATACTACACATTGAGAGACATGAAGCATCAGCTTGTCCCATTATTGGTGATGTTAAGTTTTATCTCTTGCTTACGGAAGTGTTTGCTATTTCTCTTTCTTGGAAAGGAGCTTTGTCCTCTCTTTCACTGAGAAGCAATCTGTGAGGTGACGCTTTGAAACCGTATGAGTATACGCTTCCATCCAATCATTGTGGCATCCATTGATGATTCTTGCCTGAATCAATTGCATGGTTGCTTGCAAAATAGTATTTTCAATTTTAAGACTCTTTCTGCATGTATCAGTGGGGCATCCTCTGTATCGAAGAGCTTTCACCCTCCCCCACCCTCCCTCCTTTTCTTTCTTATCGCTAAGGACGCATGAGAATGCATGAGTTTCTTAACCCAAATGTTATACTCCATTACCATCTTTACTTTACTAAAAGTATGTAAAAATGGTACTTTTTGTAAAGTAAAGATGGTACTTTTTTGCGATTTTCAAGTAGAATTTAAAATTTGGACAATTTAAATCTAAGCTCCCTCCCATGTCCTTCTGATTTGTCCTAATAATTTTAGAGCATTTCTTTGATTTCTGACAACAACATATCCTAGGCTCTTCTTGTGCTTTCTCTACGCATCCCCTCTCCAGACTTAGAATTGGCAATTTTTCAAAGAAGACTGGTTGATTTTAATGGGAAAACACGTTTAGTCAATAAGGTTTGTTACTTTTTGTATTATTGACTTCACTATGGTTTTTGTGCTATTAAAAAAATGGTATATTGAAAATTACATTCTTGGTTGCTTATTGCTGGTGCATAGGAAATAATTGATTTATGTATATTGATCTTGTATCTAGTAAACTTGCCAAGCTCTTTATTCATTCTAATTATTTATCTGTAGAGTTCCTAGAGTTTTCTGTGTATACAATCATATCATCTGCAAATAATGACAATTTAATTTCTTCTTTTCCAATTCTCATACCTTTCTGCCTTATACTTTCTTCTTTTATTGTGTTAGTTGCAATGTTTAGTGGGAATTATGATGGTGGCATATTTATCTTGTTCCTGACACTAAAAGAATGCTTCTAATGATTAACCACTTAAAGTGATTTTTGCTATATAATCTCAAAAATTGCCATTTTCTAGTTAAATGCTTTCTTTTTTGTTCTCAGTTTGATAACAGCTTTATCATTAGTTTTTATCAAAATTTTACTTTGCATTTATTGAAATTCTCATGTTTTCTTTTTTTTAAATCTGTTAATATGGGGAAATATATAAATCAGTTTCTTAACGTCAAAACATTTTTATAAGGACATGATGGAGTAACCTGGATGATATGTATCCTTTCACCATCTGTAAACGAGAATACTGGATAAAATAGATGAAACAACTGTTTTCAGACATTGGACAACAGGCATCTTGGAACTGTGAAGCCTAAGAGAAAGGAAATAGGTAATTCTCTTAATCATCTTGCATTTCTACCTTGAGGCTCTTTTTAGTTTGATATAGAAAGGAAGATACTAAACAAAGCACAGTGGTTGAGGAGAGAGAGATGAGAGTTTCAGGAGGCTGAGGCAGTTGGAAAGGGTGGGGCATAGAACCAAAGACAAAGGAGCTACACAGAGAAAGACTCCAGAACTCTGTATAGGGGGCACCCTTGCATTTGTTGCTCAATAAGATGGATAGATAGATAGATAGATAGATAGATAGATAGATAGATAGATAGACAGACAGACAGATAGATGATAGACAAATTCCACAATGCCAGTCAAAGACTGACTAAGAAACTATAAACTTCATATGCTGAGAACTCACACAGGCATGGGAGATGTTAGAGTTCTAAGGATGCAGATGGGAGAGTCCTCATTGAACACTCAGAATATTCAGAGGAGACTCCAGAAGAGTCACACCATGGTAGCAAAGATAAACTAGAACAGACTTTGAAGCTCTAATAAAGTTTAAAAACAAGCCTTGTAATAATAAAACTGATGCTTAACTAACTCAACTTCCTGCAAGAAAAAAAATCCCAACGTTCTTTGAAGAAAAACAACAAAACTTATAATGAAACAACACAAAATTTACAGTGTCCAACTTTAAACAAAAAATTACTAGACGTGAGGAAGCGGAAAATTGTGAGCTGCAGGCAGGAAAGAAAGCGGAAAATGGGAGCAGAGTTAATTAGCAGACAAAAATTTTTACAAAAGCTAGTATAAAAATGTTTAGTATACACAAAATGAGAAAGAAAAAGAATACTAATAAAACTTTTAAAGATGAAAGATACAATATCTGAACTGAAAAATTCACTAACTGGGATTAACAGCAAATGAGACACTCTGAACAAGGATCAGGGACCTTGAAGACATAGCAATAAGAAAACTACCCAATCTTAGCACAGGGATAATAAACGACTGGAAAAAAAACCAACAGAGCTACAATGATGTGTGATACAATACCAAGTGGTCTAACATATGCATAATAGGAGATCCAGAAGGTGAAGACAAAGGGATATGGAAAAAAATATTAGAAAAATAGTAGCTGAAAAAATTCCAAATTTTATGTAAATTATAAATCCACAGGACCAAGACGCTCAATAAACTCAAAGCAGAATAAACAATAAATACTAAGGAACATCATAATCATAATGAACGCCAGTGATATAGAGACATATGTAAATACACTGAGATAAAAAGCACATTATGTACAGAAGAAGAAAGAAATCATGACCTCAGATGTCTCATATATAAGCCAGAAGAGTAATGTCTTTAAAACTGTAAACCTAGAAGTACATAAACAGCAAAAGGACATTTCAGAGATGAAGATGAATTGAAGACTTTTCAGACAAACCAAATCTGGGAGAACCAATAACAGTCCTGCACTGAAAGAATAAAGAAGAAAGTTCTTTAGGTTGAAAGATAGTTATACCAGGTGGAAAGAAATATGGATCTACAAAACAAACCAAGAGTCAGAAAAGGAAATATGTGGGTAAATATAAGGATTTTTCTCACTTTTTAAAAGACCAGCACTAAAACCAACTGCAACAAAACTGAATGTGAAAGTTTATTGATAAATGAATAATTCTGAAAACAAAGTCTCTGTTTCAAATTAAGGATGTAAACTAAAAGAAAAGAAAACATTTAAAATTCCTAGAGTAAACCCAAGTTGTCATGAATTTTTTTTGTTGCTGGACTTGGTGTACTAGTGTTGAATATTTAGTAAAATTTGCCTGTAAAATCACTCTAGTAGATATTTTGTGGATCTACTTTAAATAAATAATTCAAATTATTCAATAGCCATAGCTCTATTAAATTATCCTATTTGTTTTAAGTCATGGTTGTTATAATGTTTTCTAGGAAATTGCCTGTTTTGTTTAGGTTTTCAAATGTATTATCCTGAAGTTACTTAATATTACTCTTTCTTCTTCCTAATATTTGTGCTTTTCTTTCTTTAAATCATCAGAAGTTTTTCTATTTTGTTCATCTTTTTGAAGAAACAGCTTTGGTTCTCACTGATCTTCTCTATTTTTTCTTCTTTCCTATTTTAGTAGTTTCCATTTCGTACTTTATTGTTTGTTTTCTTTTTTCTTTTTTTTTTTGGCGAGCAAGATTAGCCCTGAGCTAACATCTGTTACCAACATCCTCTTTTTGCTGAGGAAGATTGGCCCTGGGCTAATATCTGTGCCCATCTTCCTTCACATTATATGTGGGACGCCTGCCACAGCATGGCTTGATACGTGGTGCATAGGTCGGCACCCAGGATCCAAACCTGGGAACCCCGGGCCACTGAAGTGGAAAGCACGAACTAAACCACTACACCGCCAGGCCGGCCCCTTGTTTCCTTTTATTTTATTTGGACTTATTTGGTTATTCTCTCCCTAGCTTTTTTGAACAGCTTTATTGGCATGTAATTGACATACGAGAAGCTGGACATCTTTAGAATGTACTGTATAATAAGTTTTCACATATGTACACTCCTGTGAAACCATCACCACAATCAAGATAATAAATCTATCTGTCATCTCCCAAAAGTTCCCTTGTGCTCCCTTACATTTCCTCCCTCCTGGCCTTCCCCCTACTCCATTCTCAGGCCACTTTGATCTACTTTCTGTCACTGTAGAATAGTTCCATTTTCTAGAATTTTATACAAGTGGAATCATACAGTAGGTCCTCTCTTTTATCTGGCTGTTTTTACTCTGCACAATTATTTTGAGATTCATCCACATTGTTGCATGTGTCAATAATTCTTTTCTTTTTATTTGATGAGTAGTATTCCACGGTATGGATGTACCGCTGTTTCTTTATCTATTCACCTGATGATGAACATTTCAGTCGTTTCCAGTTCTGGGCTATCGCAAATAAAGTTTCTGTGAACACTCATGTATAAGTCTTTGTATGGGCATGTGCTTTTGTTTCTCTCAGGGAAATCTCTAAGGGATTACATAATAGGTATATGTTTAATTTTTAAGAAACTACCAAAATATTTTCCAAGTGTTTGTACTATTTTATATTACACTAGCAGTGTGAGAGTTGCAGTTGCCCCAAATCTTCACCAATATTTAGTTGGACCATCTTTTTAATTTTAGACATTCTAGTAGATGTGTAGTAGCACCTCACTGTGGTTTTAATTTGCATCTCTCCAATGACTAATGGTGCTAAGCATTTTTTCAAGTGCTTATTTGACATCTGTATATAAAATTTGGTGAAGTGTCTGTCCAAATCTTTTGCTCATTTGAAAACTTGGGTTGTTTTTCTTATCGTTGAGTTTTGACAGTTCTTAATATATTCTAGATACAAGCCCTTTATAAAGTATGTGACTTGCAAATATTTTTTCCCAGTCTGTGATCTACCTTTTCATTCTATTTTGAAAAGCAAATGTTCTTAATATTGATTAAGTCCAATTTATCAGTTATTTTTCTTTTGTGGAACATAAATCTTAAGAATCTTTCCCTAACCCAAAGTTACAAAGATTTTTTTCCTATGTCATCTTCTAGAAGTTTTACAGCTTTAGGTTTTACATTTAGGTCTATGATCCCTTTGGGGTTAATTTTCGCGTATGTGTGAGGTAAAGAACAAAGTTCACTGTTAGTACTCGTATTTCGTGCCTTCTCATTTTCTGTCTTGATCAGTCTTGCCAGGGAGTAATGAATTTTACTAAATTTTTCCAAGAACCAATTTGTGGCTTTGCTGTTTGTCTCTGTTATATTTTTGTTTCCCATTCCTTTAATTTCTGCCTTTATCTTTATTATCTACTTCCTTCTATTTTCTACGGGTTAAATTTGCTGGTCTTGTAAAAATTTCTTTAGTTGGATGCTTAGATGGTTCACGTCCACCATGTCTTCTTTTCTCACAGATAAAATTAAGGCTCAGAATTTCCTTCTAATCATGGCTTTAGATGTACCCCACAAGATTTGATATGTAAATTTTTCATTATTATTTACTTTGAAATATTTCCTAATTTCCACTGTGATTTTTCTTTGACATATTGGCAATTTAAAAGTGTATTGCTTAATTTGCCAACTCTTGGGGTTTCCTCCAATCAGAGAACATTCTCAGTATAAATTTAATCAGCTGAAATTTATTGATTTACTTTATTACCCACTAGTATATAATTAAATTTTAAATGTTCCTTGATTACTCGAAAAGATATGTATTATGTAGTTGTTTGGTGCAGTATCTATCTATCTATCTATCTGTAGTACAGATACATATTTTTAGATCTGTATTTTGATATATATCAACTAGACCAAATTTGCAAATCAATGTTATGCAAATCACTAAACTTATTTTTGTGTCTGATCCAATTATTTACTGAGAAACGTGTTACATCTTCCACTTATTTTAGATTTGACTATTTCTCCCTCATGTCAGATTTTGAACCTATTATTTGATACATACAATATTAAAATTGCTGTATCTTCTTGGTGAATTGAATTTTCTATCATTTTAAATGCCAACTTTTATCTCTGACCATGCCTGAAAATCTACTTTGTCTGATATTAACATAACTATGCCAGTTTTCTTTTGTTTATATTTGCACTGAATATTTTACCATCAGATTCATTTCAAACTTGCTGTATCTTGGTGTATAAGGTGTGTCTCTTGTAAACAGCATATAATTATCAATTTTTCATCCAGTCTGATAATCTTTGTCTTCAATGAAGACTATTTAATCCAATTACATTTAAACAATTACTGATCTATTGGTTTTAACTATGGCATCTTATTACCTGTGATTTATTGCCCACACTAGTTCTTATGTTCATTTTTTTTCCCTTCCTGTCTTGCTTGCTTTTGAATTAAGTATTTTTATTTTTTTATTTTTCCATTTTTTCATTCTAATATCTTGTTGATTATCATTCTTTTATTGTTGTTTTCCAACAATATGGTTATTCTACCATGTGCATCATTGAATTACTAAAATTTCCTTTTCTGGATAAGGAAAGAACTTAAACACTTTGACTTCATTTACCCTGGTCCCTACTTAAATGGAATTGTGGTTGTGATTTTTAAAATTGTACATACACGATAATACACTACATAATAATATACAATATAATCCACATAATTCTACAATGACACACGACGTAATAATCATTTCTTAGAGATCTCATACATGGAGCAAGATCCACGTGTATTATTATTAGGGTTTTACACCATCAATATCTGTTTAGATTCACTCATGCCTGTAGTCTTTTGTTCCTCCTCCTTGTCTACATTGCTAAGCTGCACACTGGGATCATTTTCCTTCTTCCTAAAGAACACTTTGTAGTATATCCTTTAATGAGTGCCTTCTGGTGATAAATTAACTCCATTTTTGTTTGTGAAAAATAACTTTATTTCATCTTCATTTTTGAAGCATGTTTTCACTGGATATAGTATTCTAAGTTGGAAGTCAGGTTTGTAAATCATGTTATTTATGCATATTTTTAAACCTTTTTACCGTGTCATCTACATCTCTTACACACGTCTTTGTTTTTAATCCTTTTAAAAAATCTTTGGGCCTTAATCTGAATTTTTTTTGAAACTATCTTCCAATTCACCAGTTTTTTCTTCAGCTCTATTGAATCTGCTGTTGAACCCATCCATTGAATTCCCACTGCTTCCTGGTCTACGTCCTGTTGGGGACTCAACCATAAGACTGGTTTTGGCAGGGCCCCTACTCCGTGGCAGGCTCTGAACTCCAGGTTTTATCCTCCCATCCTCCTGAGTCAGTTGAAAGCTGCTGCTTTGGAGTTGAAAATCACCTCTGGGGAAAAGTGGCCCCATGGTCTGACTCACCTCTCGAGGATTCTGCCCCCTTCCTCTCTCTCTCTGTCTCTCAAGGTTTTGCACATATCTTCCCTCTGCATGGAATACACTTCCCCTGACACACACACACACACACACACACATGCATCCCTCTGATCTTACAGGGCTCATCTCACATGTTGTCTCATCAGTGAAGCCCTCTCTACCTACTCTATCTGAAGTCAATCGTCAATCCCCTGCTCAGTTATTCTCTCTCTATTTGTTTCTTTCAAGGCACTTAACACAACTTGTGTTTATTCTTTGCCTACCTGTCATTCTCTCCCTCCCCACTAATGCGTAAGTCCCATTTGGACAGGGACCACCCGTCTTACCCATTGCCTGTCCCCAGCACCTAAATCGGTGCCCATGCAGAGTAGGCTCCATTCAGGTACCTGCTGAGTGGGTAGAGACTTTTCACTGTCCCGGTGTCCACACTCCCCTCTTCCTCTTGTAGTTGCTAACATCCCCCTGCATTTTAACTGGGAACGTGGCTGCCAGCTGCTGAGTACGTTCCCCTGGTTCACCTGCACCTAGGTGTGGTGACGAGACTGTGTTTTGGCCATTGAGAAGTGAACAGATGTGATGTGGGCAGCTTCCCGATGACAATTTTATAAGGAAATTTCTTGCCTTCCACTTGCTCTTTCTCTCTTTCCTGAGGCCTGGTGGTGGACATGGTGGTCGTGATCGGGTTAAACCTTCAGCCAGAGGCATGACCTCAGGCTGGAGTAGTAGAATGGAAAGACCTGGTCTCTGCACAACTCGCAGAGCAGTTCAGTCTGCCCACATTGGGGCGCCCAACAACTTTGGACTATTGTGTGGGCAAGTAATGCTCTCCTGCTTATCTGAGCCATTAGAACCTGAGCCTCCTTGTGACAGCCTAATGTCCTACTTGAACATCGAGTGGTAGATAAAGGCAGATAAGAACTTTGTCATTACCCCTTCTTCCGGCTGTAGAGTAGTGGTTCTCAAGTAGGGATATTTGGCAATGTCATTTGGCAATGTCTGAACACATTTTTGGTTGTCATAACTTGGGGGTTATGACACTGGCATATCATGTGTGGAGGCCAGTGATGTGGCTAAGCTACACTGCATAGGACAGCCCTCCACAGTGAAGAACTACCCTGCCCCAGATGTCAACAGCACCCAGGTTGAGAAACCCTGCTGTAGAGAAATGGTTATCTTAAACCTACTGCTGGAAATGTAGGTGTTTCAGTGCTGACTTTCTGATAGGCCATTCACTAATCAGTCAATGCTGTTATCTCCAGGGGCCTCATTGGGGGAAGAGATTAGTCTTTTCTCTACAAACCTCCTAACTCAGTTCCAGGACCTAGTACAGAGTAGATGCATAATGACTATTAGTGCCCCCTCCCTTTCACATGTGGATCTCAGCCACAATTATCCTTCCCTGCCCATCTGCACCCAGCCAACTCCTTGCCTTCTGGTGGTAGCCTGCCCTGATCTCACTCCCAGCCCAATTATGGGTTATTAGGTGCCACCCCTCTGTGCTCCCAAAGCATTCTGTAATTCTGCCATCATAGTCGTCATTATGTAGTTTTAGAATTGTGTGTTTGCACACTGAGTAAGATAGGGACCAAGACTTATTTCATGATCCTGTCAAATCAATGCAGACATGAATATGTATGATTTTAAAAGAATATATCAACAAAGAGAGTACAGTTTCTGTTTGTTTAACTAGTGGATTTTAGTGCACTTGTTTCTAGCTCAAAGCAGGGCAGCGGGCTACATCACACCTCTTTTCTGTCAGGTAGGGCTGGTCCATGAGTGCCAGATTTTAAGATACCTGGCATGTAAGGGGGAACTGGGGAGTTTGGAATTGGGGTGGAATAAGGACTCCAGGTGGCACAAGGAGCATGAAGGGACCCAGGACACGACAGGAGATGGTCAGTTGTCTTTGTAGAAGGACTTGATCCATTGACCCAGGGAAGCTGGAGGTTATGGGGAGTCCACATTGCCCACTCAAGAATCACATATCTGTGTCCCCACTTGAAAATTCAAGTGCGAGACATCCAGCAAATCCTGAAATAACCAAAACCAATTCACATCATAAACAGACATGTCCCATTCCTTTCAAATGACACAGTACAGCTCATAGTAAACGCTCTTTTCCTTAAACACTGAGAATAATTACAATAAGTCAAGAACATCGAGTTTCTAAATAAACACACAAGACTAAAAACACTAAGCCCCATTAGGTGAGAACTGAGAATGTAGTGCTTTTTTTTGTTGCGGAGCCACAGCAGTGGTGTATAATACAATGTAATTGGTTCTTTTGAAGTTTTTAATTACTTCTTTTGTAAGCTGGAGTGACACTGACAAGCAAGGCTATCAGAACCCTGGCTCTATACATCAGTGGCACAGGGGACCTTCACTCTGCCAGTTCAGGCTGGCATTGTTCATTGTTTTAGAACTTCTCCAAAACACCCAACATACTGGGAGGGGGGGGTCATTAAAAGATTCCTCTGGAATAGATGATGAGGTCAGAATTTCCCACTTCCACAAATCATTTGTCGGTGAGCGTGTTATCAAAATATGAGGCGGCCCCTTCACATATATTTTAAACACTGTTAATGTATTTCCACATGTCACCATCTGACAGCTCCACCATCCTCAACTTTGCCACCAGGGAAATTTACATGCATTTGAATTCACTGGGCCAAGCATGGTCTCCCCACACTGACAGCCCATTTAGCTCCATGATAAGTTAATCTGTGTGGAGTTTGATAGATTTCTGTCTTTTACTCAAAACAGTTTGTGAAAATGACTCAGGAACAAAATTTGCAAAACAGTCGTGCCTCAGCCTCTAGTCACTGTGGAAGTTGGAACACTTGAAAATATCCGATTCTGTATGGCCAGCCAGGCCCCAGCTGTGGGTGACTTCCCTCTGCTTGCCCTGTAACCTGCATTTCAGACACCTTTTATTTCATTTTTTTAAAAATAGTTTTCATGTATTTATTCAATTATTCAGCAATAAAATTGATCAGCCAATGTGTCCAAATGCAATAAAATTTTAAAGAATTAAATTTTCTGCCTATTTATTTTATGCCAGTGAGCTCCATGTTACCAAATCCCCTGATGTTCTTTAATTATTGTATTAGTTTTCTAGGGCTGCAGTAGTAATTTACCACAATGTGAGTGGCTTGAAACAGGAGAAATTTATTCCCTCCCAGTTCTGGAGACCAGAAGTCCAAAATCAAGCTGTTCACAGTGTTTGTTCCTTCTAGGGGCTTGGGGAGAGAAACTGCCCCATGCCTCTCCTCATTTCCAGCGGTTGCTGGCAATCCTTGGTGTGCCTTGGCTGAGCGTCACTCCAACCTCTGCCTGTCTTCACATGGTGTTCCTCCCCCTCTCTCCTTCCCTTTTTATCAATTTTCCCTCCTCACTTTCACAATTTATGAAGATGATGGGGAATCAGGGGTACCCAAAGACCTTCTGCCGATCGCCCGCAGCCAATCCGTCCCTGTTACCAGGTGGACATGCCCAGGTGGCTTTAGCACAGTGCAGCCAGCAGGCCGGGGAGTATAGATCACAAGGGTGGCAGGATGAGGTCAGTGCACAGCCCATCAGGAGACAGGTCCAGGTTCTACCACAGAGGAGTGATGAGATCACGAGCAAGGCTTCTAACTTCTAGCTGACCCTTTAGTATTGAAAAACAAACCACCCAAATCCCAACCTGTAAAGGTGGCAGATCTGCAGGGGTGCTTAGGATCCGCAGTGGGAGGGAACTGGTGCCGCTCTCTTCAGCTGTAAAATAGTAGTGGCACAAAATAGCAACCATTCTATTATCTGTCATGGTTTTTGGGTTAAGAATTTGGGCAGGGATTGATTTTCCTTTTCTACAAGGTGTTGAGTAATGTTGCCCAATGGTATTCAGTTGGAGGGTCCAAGATGGTCTCATTCACACGTCTGGCTCCTTGGCAGGGATGGATGGAAGGCTGGGCTTAGTGGGGACTGTTGACCAGTGCCTCCATATACCCCAGGGCAAGCATTCCAAAAGAACCAGGTGGAGCTGCATGGCTTGTTATCACCTAGCTTTAGAAGTCACACAGCCTCACTTTCTCCTGTTTTGGTCAATACAGTCACAGTCACAACCTACCAATGTTTAAAGGGGGGGATACAGACCCATTTCTGGTTGGGAGGAATGTCAAATCATTAATGTCCACGTGTAAAACTGCCCCAGGAACCACAGTGCCCAGGTTCAAATCCCACCTCTGCCACTTACTAGTATGTGATCTTGGGCAAATTAAATTCTTTCCTCATCAATAAAAAAGGATAGAATCAACCTCATAAGTGTGTTTTTAAGACTAAATTATGTAATGTAAAGTGCTTACAACCTTCCATTAGTATTAGTTATTTTTAAATGGACCCTCAAGCTTCTCATGAAGATAACCCTAGAAGACCTTTCAAGCTCTGAAATTACCGTTCCCTTACTCATTAATTCATTGTGTTCATTTCTTAATGAATAGCAAGTATTGAGAGTCTTTTGTGTACTAAGCCCTGTGCCAGGCATTGGGGATATGATGGTAAATGAAAATACACAACACAGTTCCTGCCCCGGGGTCACTGGTGAGAGAGAACTATTAATCAAAAACCACCTAAATATAAAACTTTCATGATGACAGGTTCTACAGAGGTGCTGTGGGAGCCTGTGGTGGGAGAGATGGACTGTCCAGGGAGGCCAGGAAAGCAGGTTCCCTGAGGAAGTGACACCTCTGCCAAAATCTGAAGACTGACTGGGGTTTCACTAAGTGACGAGGGAGGGCAAGAGTGTTTCTGCACAGGAAACAAAGGTCTGGGACTAAAAGAGTGATCATCCCAGCACAGGGCCCGAGGGAACTAGAGGTGGCCACCTGGTCATTGCACAAGCAGGAATAATATGCATTCACTCTTCCATCAAAGACAATGGTGGCCAACACACGAAAGAGCACCTCACCCGACAGGGGCCTTGGTCAGCCTGGAGGAGAAATGCAGCATCACTGGAGAGGGGTGCGGGCTCCCAGAGAACTGTCTCCCTAAGATGAGACACCCTCATGCATGTGTCATATGCTGAAGGCCGGGACTTAGCAGGGAGAGGGAAAACGATGAGGCCCGGCACTGGGCAAAACTGCAGACACAGAGACTGGTGAAGGCGAGAGAAGAAGCGTCCAGAATTCGAGAGGGGGAGCCCCCTCTGAGAGGAGCAGGTGCCTCATTCTCTGGGACATGAAGGAGGAAACAGTCAGTTGGTGGTGAGAAGACAGTGGGCTCCCCTCAGTTTGTCTCTATTTGCTCAGTGAAGTGGGAGCAAGGTGTCTGCTGAGAAATTGGTAGGGGACATCTCAGTGGGGAGTTTGGGAAGACAGAGAGAGAGAAGACAGTGTGAAATAAACATGTTGACAAGTGAGAAAGAAAACACACAAGAAAAGGGCAGACAGATTGACCTGCGTGGCTGAATGTCCTTTGAATTGGTGGTCCTGACTTTAGGTTGGGACCAGTCATCATGATCGCACCATTGTAGATTTTTGCCAGTGACTTCCAGCTTGGTGGCTGCAGCATGGAGTAAGAGAAGGGTCGATCTGAACCAGGCTTGGAGCTCTGTACTGCTAGCAGATGGAGAGAAAGGGGGCAAGGGAATGGGCCATGTACATGGTCCATGTTAAGAGTTTTCATCAAATGATCCACTAGAGACCATGCTGGAGGAGAAAGGAGAGAAAAGGAAGGAGACACACACAAGGTGTCCAATCCATTCTCCCACCAGACAAGGAGGCCTCATCTCCCTCTGCCCCACCTCGGGCTAACCTCCCTCAGAGAGGCTCTGGCCTGCATCTTGCACGCATTCATGAGAATCTTAACCCATCTGTTTCCTCTGGCCTTGCGTTACCAGTCTTGGATGTTCAAGAGCCATCGTTCCCTCTGCCTGGAATGGCCGTCCTCCATCCTGTCAGGCTTCAAACGCCACCATGGCCGGGAAGACTTTCCTGACAGCCTCAGCCAAGCTGCCTTCCTATTGAGAGCCCTGATAGGATGTTCTGTGGCCTGGCCCCTTGGCCCCCCTTCTGTAGCTGTCTGTGTCCCCCATGTCCCTGCTGAGCCTGAAGCACGAAAGGGTAGAATCTATACCCAACTTGCTTACTACTGTGCTTCTGGGTCTAGCATGGTTCTGGACACACAGTAAGTACTCAATAACTGCATATTGCATTGAAAATTACTTTATCCTGTGTAGTACCTATACACCCAAGAGGATGTAAACATGAATCTACTAAATGTTTGAATGATCAAGATGGGCTAAGGATGCTCTGACTGCATCATACCTTCCAGAAGCCAGTGGAACTTCCTCTTTTACCAAAGTGGCCAAATCTAGACTCGTTAGAGGCAGGGTTTGTTTATTCAGGAAGCCGTGCCCTGGCGGGGCAGTTGCATAGAGCTCATGGGCACCCAGGAAAAAACACCAACAGCCAATTAGAGGAGGAGGATGCTGCCCCAGACAACTACAACAGCCTCTTCTGGATGCCTGGTGCCTGGTCCAGGTGTGCCAAGTTGGACGGCAGCCCAAGAAATTAGGCCATGCAGAGCATCCTTGAGAATTCAGGCGTAATCCTTAGAAATACACATAAGCTTGCCAGATTGAACAGCAAGCACAACAATAACACAGGACGCTCAGTTAAATTTGAATTTCTTGGATAAATAGTGGGTAATTTTTAGTATAAGTATATCCCATGCAGTGTTTGGGACCTGTTTATACTAAAAATTATTTGTCATTTATCTGAAGTTCAAATTTACCTAGGCATCCTGCATTTATCTGGCAACCACAGATACAAACTACTCCACTCACATCCACACCCCACTTCCCCCGCTGCAGGGCCCACATGTGGACAGAGAGCTCCATGAAGCCCTGGTCACAGCAGACAGGCCTGGGTCCCCAGCCGTTGGCTCAGCTTCTTCCCACAAAGAACACTGGCCCCATGGACAACAGATCTTGTGGGTGCCGGGATAATCACACACCCAGGGGTTAATGGAAACACCAGTGGTTTCAAATATGAAACAAGCAGAAAGCATCCAGGTATCAATGCAGAAAATCAACAGCAGGGAATTCCCAGTATTGTGTTTCTGAGTTGGGAAATACTCGGGAACGATTTTATGCACAGAATCAGTGTGCAGAATTCAGGTGTCGGTTCTACTGTAGCATTTCTTGAGCCCTTTCTCAGGGGCTGCCATCCAGAGAAGGGTGCTGAGTCTGGGCCAGGCTGCCCGTGTGTGTGTGGAAAGAACGGCAATCTTAGCCGTTGGCCACCAACCCCATGGCCTGCGCGGCACACAAGGGATGGAGGCACTTGAAGCTGCCAAAGAGGGCGTGCTTCTTCCAGAGGAGAGGCTGATGCTCGTGTTTTAAACAGAGGAATGCAGACCCCAAGGGGCAGATTGTCGGTTGTTCGAAAGAAGCCAGAAATCTAGATTTAATAGGTAAACCCTCTTGAAAGTTAATGTTACTAATGATTACAAAATTCTTTAAACTAGCACAAATCTTGCACCTGGGCCAGATGTGGCCACAGACTCCCAGGTTGGAGTCTGGCGCGGCTCTCCTTGGCTATCTGTTCTCTTGACCAGAAGCTTCCTGAGGAGCAGGCCCTGGCTCGCTATTGTCCGTCAGATACGGGCTCAGCCAGTGCCAGTACCACCTGAGGACCCAATAGGCTCCATCCTCTCAAGGCCTCTACCTTCTGCTGTCACCTCCCTTCCCCGGATGCCGAGAGCTGAGAGGCAGGTCTGCCGTGACAAATCTCCTCTGAGCCCGCTGTAAATACAGGAATATATACGGGGTGCACAGTGCTGGGGAGGACAAATGCATCCTGGCTGCAGATCTGTCAGCGCAGACCTCCGAATCGCAGCTTCGCCAGCTCATGCCGTGCACACCTGCGGCTTGTCAACAGTGTAGAAATGAGAAATTCGGAGGCCATTGAACACCCCCTGAATTCACACAACCAACCCACACAAAGGTATTTAGCACAGGTGTTTCTGTAATTGTGATGCATTAGGACGCTTCCTAGTGTTCGGCGGCCCTCAACACTCACACCTCCACCTGCTGGGGCAGGCTGGCGGGCAGTTCGGGCCCACACGGGTGGGGAGACAAGACGCAAGTTTGCCAGCAGAGCCCAAACGCCCTCGGTGCACACCCTTGCTCGTATTTCACCTTTGGGGATTCTTGTCAGCCAAAGAGCGCTTAAACGTCTGCTCAGCCCTCTCCCGGCCTCGCTCCCTTTCAGATTACAGAGGGTCTGCTGAGTGGCTTGCTGGAAATGCCCTGGAAGCAACAGCAGGCAGACAAGGAAGGCAGGAGAAAAATGATCAAACTTGCACGTGGAGCCGTGATAAACTTGGGAGACTTAAAAGGAGGTCAGTCAAGTGAGCTGTCAACTGGTAACTAGGGCCCCGGGGTGGGGAGCTCAAAGTCATGCATCAGCCAGATCTGTGGACTGGGGCGCAGGGACCGGGAGCCCCGACATAAATGGATGGGGCCGGAGGTGTGAGCAGCCAGGATTGGAGCTGAGGAGGAGGCAATGGAGAGCGAGGCAGCCAGGCACCAGCGGGAAGTCTCATTCTTGCAGCAAAAAGAGGAGTCCTGGAATTTTCTCCTGCACAGTCAGCGTGGGCCCCAGGCCTCCCGACCTGCAAGTTATAACAGAATGGGTGAAGTGGGGTACAGAATGCAGGCAGCCGGGGCAGGGAAGCCACGCAACACATTTACTTTTCCAGGTGCTAAAAGGTGGCTCAGAGCTTCAAGTCTGTCTGCCCTTCTGCCCTGACACCTGTGTCAGCAAAGAGGGAGAGAGCAGGCACAGAGAGCCAACCACAAGCTCACTGCTGCACACGCAAACCCGGACACCACCGCCTGCGTGCAACCGGGACACGGGGGTGGGCTCTGCAGAATGGTAACAGGGAGCAGGAGGGCGGCCCCAGAACACAGCCTGAGTCCCCATCCAGGCTGTGCCTGGTGCCTTTGCATGTGGCAGGCGCTGGCAGCAAGGAGGGGCATCTGGCATCCAGAACGCCATTTGGAACCTCTTTCAATTTTTAAGGAGTTTTCCATATTATTTCTCTGTGGCCACATTGTGAATTTTGTCCTTCTGAGAGCCAAAGACAAACTCCAGCATGCTGGACATATACAATCAAAAGAGGTGGTTTTGTTGACCTTAAACAAATAGCCAGTTATTTCTCCAGCAAAAATGGGTTTATTTGGGATCAGCAAAGAATTGCAATTCAGGATGTACATGCTATGGCGAACCATAGGCAAATCTGGAGAGATGAAGAGGCTTGCCATTACAGAGCAAAAGGGGAGTAGGGAGGGGCTGTTCTAAACAAAAGTCCATTGCCAGAAAGCCACAGCTCAGGGTGGCAACAGCTTCTCATTGGCTGAGCTGTGATGCTTCTCATTGGCTGGGCTGTTGCCAGGTGGGGAGAGAAGTCTTCCTTCAGTCGTAAAGTAGATGCACTTCCAGAGATGCAAGCATGCTCTCTTCTTGTTTGGTGTAATTGATGAGGTGTGATAGGGCGTGAGAGCTCCTCCTACAGGCCTTCCCACTCCAATTAATTGGTTTTATTTTTTTATTAGTTTCCTGTGGATGGGAGCCTGGCGGCCAGGCACTACCTTCGCTGGCAGGGATGGGGGCCTGGTCTATGGCTTCAAGGAGGCACTGGGGCAGAAATGAGCTGGGATTCTCCCCACACGTCTCTATGTCAGCAGTCCCTGCTGCTTGCAGTGGTGAAGACAAGCATGTCACGTATGGCGCACATGTGTGCAGGGCACCTGCTTGCTCATAGACACAGGCACACATTCACACACTCGCACCATCACCCCTTCTGTCTGCAGAAGCCAAGCAAGGCAACCCAAGCACAGCTCTACCCTAATGGGACCGGGAGTGGGTTTCTCAAGCCAACTTAGCCCTGCTCTTCCTCCTCTGAAAATCAGGGGCGAGGCCACAGAGATGAGGGGGGTACCTCACATAGGCGTCAGACCACCTGCCTCAGATTCTCCTGTCATCTGCAAATCATCTCTTCTTTTTTGTTTTTGTATTTTTAATATTTATTTCTTACATTTTGTGTATTATAAAATTAGTTTGAACTGTCATAATCGTATTAAAGAATGTAATTTAAGATGTGTGTAGGCTGCCAAAATGGCAGGACATACCTGCTATGGACTGAATTGTGTCCCAGCAAAATTCACATGTGGAAGCCCTAACCTCTAATGTGATGGTGTTTGGAGATGGGGCCTTTGGGAGGTGACTGGGTTTAGATGAGGTCATGAGGGTGGGGCCCTCCTGACGGGATTAGTGTCCTTACAGGAAGAGACACCAGACAGCTTGTTCAGTCTCTCTGCATGTGAGGACACAGTGAGAAAGCGGCTGTCTGCAGGCCAGGAAGAGAGTTCTCATCAGAATCTGACCATGCTGGTACCTTGATCTTGAACTTCTAGCCTCCGGAACTGTGAGAAACAAACTTCCATTGTTTAAAACCCCAGTCTGTGGTATTTTGTTACAGTAGCCTGAGCTAACTAGTACAATACCCTAAAGGATGAAAACTAGAATTGGCCCCTTGTAAAATTTAAGAAAGGATTACAGGGTAATGTCTGGAGGGTTATCTTCCACCCAGTAGAAAGACAAGGGTGCAGGTGAGGAAGGACATCTAGGAGAACCCCACCCTCGTCCTCCATAAGAGGAAGTCAAAAGGACGATGTTGATGAGAGGCTAATAAATCCTGTAGATGTCAACCGGTGTAAAGTAACACATCGAATATCCCCTCTCTGAGCTCAGCAATATGAACAGACCCCACATAAAGCAGGAAAAGTCTTGTCCAGGCACACGAATTCCTCTCATGAGACCTGAAACCAGCCGACATCCACCTAGGAACTAACTCCCATGACTGTGAGCCCAGTAAATTTAGAGCTCTAGCCCACAACTGTCACCCCTGCCCGTGCCTTGCTCCCTATACTTGGGACCACCACTCCAAGTCTGGGAAAAGATAGCTGAGCAGAGAAGCCCCTAAAAGCTATTTCATTATTATTTATTCCCCCTTTCATTTCTAATTCGGTTTATGTTTATTTTCTCTTTTTACTTCAGTTAGACTTGCCAGTGATGTGTAAATGTTATTGTTTTTGCTCTTACTTTCAAAGAACTAGCTCTTGGATGTAGTTCTCATTTCTGTAATTTCTGTTTGTTTGTTTTTTTTCCTCTTCCTACTAAAGAAAGAAGCCTCTGAAAGCTTCCGTTCTTTGAAGTTCATTTAGATTTTCTTTGGGGCTTTGTTTACTGTCCATCTGCCTTTGTATTTGGATCAAAGGGTAATCTTTTAATTGGAAGATTTTATCATTTTTATTTATATCCTCCCTTGTTACAGAAAATTTTTCATAGAGATGAGTAATTCCTGCTATGGTAAAAGAGTCCTGCATATGTCTCTTTGCTCTTATTATTTATATTAACACTTTCCCTCTGCCCTCATTTTATTTGTGTTTCTTGCTAATCGTGAATTAATATATCTTCTTATAATTGTGGTGTTTTATTACCCACTCATCTCCACTGCTATTTTTCATAGATTTTATTTAAAATACCTTGATGCTATATTATCTGACCCTATCCAAGAAGTTTAACTAATGTCATGCATCCATTATTTTTAATATTTTTATCAAAATAAATTGCCCTTTTATCTAATTTTTTAAATTAAACATGCTTTACCTGGTGTCCTTCTCTATTTTTAATCCTTTCTTCTTGTGTAGACGGATGTATAATAAGCCATGTCTTGTTAGAGTTGAGGTTTTAATCCACCAGGGACTTGACTTTTTTGATGGGGGAATTTAAACCCCTGTGGTCACTGATATAATCATGAACACAATCTCTCACTATCATCGTTTAGAGAAGCTTCATCACTTATGGTTGTTGATGCATTAACCAGAGTCTTCTGGATCTAACATTTAAAATTATTTGGAAGTAGACATTCCATTCTTAATGCTACTGTGGTCTTAAGACATCAGACGTACATTTTAAATGAGTTGACATCTACAGGGTTTATTCGCATGTCATCAACACCGTCCTTTTGACTGCTCTCACAGAGGACGAGGGTGGTGTTCTCCTTCTAGATGTCCTTCTTCACCTGCACCCCCTCTTGCCCATTTTTCATTACTTTAGTCCAAAATTCTGGGAACTGTTTTTTCACTATTTGGATTTTGGCATCTTGCATTTGCCCGTTCATTGAGTAAGTACATATTCAGTGCACACTCTGCAAACACTACTCTGGGCACAGAAGACACAGCAGAGAGCAGAAGAGCAGAAGTCCCTGGTCTTAGCCCTGAAGTTCTAGGAAAGGAAGACAGGCACTGAAGGAGTATGGTGGATGGCAACGAGCACCATGGGGAGTAAAAGCAAGAGCAGAGGGCAGGAGAAATGCCGTCAGAGAGCTCTTTTCTGCGGTGGTCAGGGAAGCTGACGGGTTAAGCTGGCATTTGAACCAAGACCTGACTGAAGACAGGGAATAAGTCATGTGGCTAGCGGGCAGGGAGAGAATTGGGAAGAGAGAATAGTCAGTGCTTAGCTCTGGGGCATGTGTGGCTTGTTAAGGATCCACAGGGAAGTGAGTAGGGCTGGAGCAGGGAGAGAGAGGAGTTGATGGCACCAAGAAGGTTGGACAGTAGGGGTAGGGGAGAAGGGCTGGAATAGAAAAGGAAGGTTTTGAGCAGAGAAGTGATTTAAATTTTAAGTGGTCTGATTACATTTTTAAAGAATCCCTCTTGCCGCTAAGTGGAGACCAGGCTCCAAGACCAAGCAGGAGGCTGTTGCCCCAGTCCAGGTGCCGGGGAGTCTGTAGATAGTAGCAATAGATGGTGAGGCGTGGTCAGAGCCCGGAGATATTTCAAAGCAGTGCTAACAATTTGCTGATGCATTGGATGTGAGGCGAGAGAAAGAAGGAAGCTGAGGTAATTGCGTTCTCTTCAACTGTTCCAAAGATTACCAGCTGGGTAGACATCAATAATCCTGCCATCCCCTTAGTGTTTTTATTTACTCCTGCTCTCTCAATCACTGCCCATCTCCCATTCATATGTTTTACTTATCCCTTAAGTTGGTAGTTAGCTTCACAGGTCAGCAAAAGTGTTTTCCTGCAATCTATTTTTATTCAAGATTTCTTTATTTCAGGCATACTTAAGCCTTCCTGTGATCTCAGAAGAAAAGATATGTTGGCAGTAAATTCTGGGAGGGGCAAGTCTTACAGGGTCTTTCTGTTGCCGTCAAATGAGAATGATAGTGTGGCTTATGCTATGGGCTGGATTATGTCTCCCCAAATTCAATGTTGAAGCCCTAACACCCAGCGCCTCAAAATGTGACTGTATTTGGAGATAAAGCCTTTAAAGAGATGACTAAGCTAAAGTGAAGCTGTGAGGGTGAACCTAATCCAATCTGACTGGTGTCCTTATAAGAAGAGGACATTTGGACACACAGAGATTCCAGAGACACTGCACACAGAGGAAAGGCCAGGTGGGGACACGGCGAGAAGGTCGCCATCGGCAAGGCGGGAGAAGAGGCCTCAGGAGAAACCAATCCTGCGGACGCCCTGATCTTGGATGTCCAGCTCCAGAACTGTCACAAAATAAATACCTGTTATTATGTCACCCAGTCTGTAGTCTTTTGTTAGGGTAGCCCTTGCAAACCACTACACCTTGCATCCTTTAAGACTTATGAAACCCTTCTTCCACTCTCTTCCTGCTTTGTTGCAGTTGAGAAGTTTGAAGCTATCTTGATTTTAGTTCCTCTGAATGTATTCCATTTTTCTTTTGGAGAACTTGGAGAATTCTTTTTTTTCCTAGTGATTTAAGAATGTTACCATAATTCAGTATAATTCAACGTATGACTAGCAAGACTTTTTTCCCTACGCCGGCCTTTCTGCAGAGTGTTACTGATGTAAAGGGAAACAAACACGGCCCCTATCATAACACGCTGGTGGTCTGGCAGGGATCAGATGAGGAAACATAGCGAACTGCGCCTACTGCCCTGGCAAAGTCCAGGAACCCAGGAGCACAGAGAAGCAACGGGGCACCCAGCTTGAGGAGGAGAGACCCCAGGGAGATTTGCCAGGAAGAGCTCTTGTTCTTTGTCTGGACACACGAGAAAGGGTCACCTGCTGTGTCCGAGAGTAGTTAAGGATATAGAGGGGGTTCCAAGAAAAGAAAACTTTTGCGAAAGCTCAAAGGTGTGAAACAAAACAAAACAAGGTTGGGTACAGCCAGGATCAGGGATCATGGTGGCCACGGGCAGCCAGACTCAACGGGCTTAAATAATAAAGAAATGCCTTGGTTCTGCAGTGACAGGTCCAGGAGTAGGGCAGCTTCTCCAAGATCTACCTCCTCCACCTCCAACCCCTGTGAGTGCCTTGGCCCCACTCTTCCCTGGGGGTGGGCTTCACGGTTAGGTGAGGAGCGCCCGGCCTCACATTCAGGCACATTGGGCGGCTAGGAGAAAAGAAGCTTCCGCAGCCTCATGCAGGAGTCTGAGGCTCACCTGGTGGCCTCCTTGGCCCCATGCCCACTCCTGACCATGACAGTGGCCGGGAAATGGAATGTGCGGACCGCCTGGCTCTTGGAGCTGGAGTGGAGGCGGCTTTCTGTGATAGCCGAGGACCACATCGAGGACCACGTGAGTGAGCAGACACACGCCTGTACAGAAGGAGAATTCTGACAGGAAGCAGGAAGAAGGACACGGAGGGCAAAGGGCAGAGGAGAGCATCAGGAGTTTGAGGGACATTCTGCCAAGAGAAGGCAGAGACCTGGCCTGAAGCAGGAGCAGCCAGGACTGAAAGGACTGACCAGACTCTAGAATGCAAGAGACACTGAATCAGCAGGATTTAGAGCAGGTCTTGGGGCCTTGGTGTTTTCTATTTAATCTACTGGATCATTACTCTTTCATTTTCGAATATTGGTTTTCTTTTATTTTATTAATAGTTATCCAATATTTATTATATTTTATTAAGTTCTAGAATGTAATAGGTACCCTAATTATGAATTCTTTTCATTTAGCTCTCTAAGGACCTCAGAGTTCTCTTCTCCATGTGTCTGTTCTCTCACATTTTAATCTCTGTTCATTTCTTCTACATTCTAGAGGCAGTGCCTCCAGCTTTAAATGTCAGAATGACCCACTTTTAATCCCAGCTCCCCACTCCCTAGCTTTGTGACACTGGCAATGTACTTAATCTCTCTCAATCTCAGTTTTCTCATCTATAAAACTGGGATAATAATGGTATTTACCTTGTAGCATTGCTGTGAAAATTAAATGAAATAATGTAATCAAGTACCCGGCAAATAGGAACTGCTTACTAACAGCTAGCCCTTCTCATTTTCAGTTGCATTTTTGTTATATTCTCATTATCATCATGATTAGGAGTATATTTTTGGACTGTCAGCTGTTTTACAGCATCAATCCTAATTTTTGTGTTCACAAGAACAATTTGACTCACCAGCGGAATGCATCATGTTCTGTTTTTGTTTCTCACCTATCTTCCTGAGAGTGGATCACGCCCTTTGCCAAAATCTTCGTAGGTTTTCCATGGGAGATCAATTCCAGAGTGAGATTAGTCTTGGTACTTTTTCTGTTTCTTTTTTTTTTTTCTTTTTCTTTGAAATGATGAGTTTTGCAACGGGATCAGCTGTTCTTTCCAACATGTAAAGGAGCAGGTTGTCTGGTAAGCAGCTGGGATGCCTCCTGCTGCTCGGTTAACAACATGGTGAACTGCCAAGGGCTGGCTTCTTGGTGCTGTAAGGTGGTGACATTGTTGAAGGAACAGTTTCCAGGGAATTGTATGGCCTGAGGAAAGGGCCATGTGTGATGTTCATGTCACCTGGAAGCGGTGCCTTCCTTTCCCTAATCCCACCACATCCACCACCCAGCCCCTGACCAGTGGTCCCCAGAATTGGGCTGGACACTTGGGCCAGATGCAAATATGATCTCAAGGACCTGTAGCAGATTCCTCTTGGAGTCATTCATTTAGCAAATTTTTATCGAGCGTCCACCCTAGTGCTCCTGTTCCAGAAACTGGGCTGTCATCAGTGAACGACACCAACGAAACCCCTGCAGTTGCATAGCTTCCTTTAAGGCGCTGAAGCCCCTCATTGAAGCCACAGTGGGACCCGGTGGCTTGTGCCCCCCTCCTGGCCAAAGGCTCCCACCCGGTCGGTGCCTGAACATTCGCCCCCACCCAGGTCACACCTGCGATGGCACACCTGCCCCAGTAGAGACTTCCTGAGCCACAGCCTGGGGCGTCAGTTTGCACTGGTGCCAATTCTTCAGCTCAGCCACTGGTGTGGAATAGCATAGAAAGTCTTTCTGGAATATTCTGGAATCCCAGCTTCTTTAGGGGGTGGCTCTTCTTGAGAATTTCTTTTTTTTCCTACCCCCAGATGATTTCATGGGTATTTTAATGGGAAGCAGAAATTGGGCCTGGGGGGATGTCTCTAATATTTTCGCCCCCACTTCCACCTTTGTCATCTTCTTGGGTGCCTTTCTCCCAGGCTCTTTTAAATGCTCAGTTTTCAGTAAATTTAAGGTTGGCTGGCTCAGCACCATGTGCCTTTTTAATGATATTTTTTGCTGGATTATGTACTCAACCTTTTTTTCTATAAG
The DNA here is from genome assembly GCF_020826845.1 of Diceros bicornis minor. Taxonomy (NCBI): domain Eukaryota; kingdom Metazoa; phylum Chordata; class Mammalia; order Perissodactyla; family Rhinocerotidae; genus Diceros; species Diceros bicornis. The sequence continues at coordinate 90,723,421 of NC_080745.1, read as the reverse complement.
AGGTGTTCCTTTGAGATGCCGCCAATCTGATCTCATCAGAAGTTTATGAGGAAACCCAATATGCGCCCGTTCTGTGGCTGGGCGGGCGCGTGCCAGCGAGCCAGATTTATCCGCAGCTCCAGTGCAAACACGGCCGATCGCTCTCCGGCTTTGTCCTGCACTGACTGGTTCCAGAGTGGTCTCTGGGGCTCCGCGTTCCTGCCAGAATGTTCATGACATCACTCATATTATTAATAATTACAGGTTATTCACAGATGGACGGGCAGATGGACACACGGCGACAGAGATTTGTTTAATCTCAGCAAGGCTATTTCCTCTGCATATTTCCCTTTGCCCACTCTTGCTGCCTCCCTGGAGAAAAAAATTAATGAAAAAACAAAATGTCTATGAGAGAAAAATGAAAATCCTGTCGGAGGTTTGGTTGCATTTTCCCCCTTCAGGAGGGAAAAATAACCCTTCTCCCTTCCCTTTCTCGGCAAGGTCTGCGTAATATGTTCCTTTGTGAGCCTTTGAACTATAAACATTCCTGAAGAAAGACACATCCCTGTTGCTCATCCGACCCTCAGATGGCTGCAGGCTCGGTCTGTGATCCAAAATTCACAGAGGAGAAAGGAGCAAGAGTTGATTTTACAGATATGTAGGTGCCTGGTCCACGGTTACTTCCCAGGTTTTCTGGAAGGAAAATGGAGCACTGTTATGTCTCTGGAGCACCAGGGTCTCTGCACAAAAGACGTGCACTTGCTAAACGCTGAACCACTGGGCACCTCTCCTTGGTCAGCTTTTGAGGTGACCAGCCCCTCTTGTTCCAGACTTGAGACCATTTAGCTAGACCAAAATTAAACTTGGCACAAAGAGGAGGCTGTCTACGTGAGGGTGTGTGGGAGAGCTGCCAACCAGCTAACCCTATAAATTAAGAGGGAAAGAATTTTCTGGACCATGCAGTAGTATGGTCTGCTATATGGCATATGCCTCATATTGTTACTAGTTGCACTCAATTTTTAAATTGCACTTATAGTCCATACTCTTCATTTATTCAGACAGCTTACACTCAGTCTAAAAGAGTGTTGTCCGTTATCCTTCAGTCTCCTCACTCTTCCCTTCTCCTTCATCTCATCCAACAGCTCCAAACAATGGGCCCTCCTCCCCCAAGCACCGCCCAATAGTGAGCCATGATGTAGGAAAAATACGACAAACTCCTCTCCCTTTACTTGATAACACTGTCTCTTTAGCTCAGTTCTGGTTACTCTCTTCGCCTAAATATGAAATGTTTAAATCATCTTTTCCAGGATCTTAAAGGACAGACAGAGTCTTAAGACCTTTGCATGTTACTAAACCAGGCCAACCCAATCCTTGGATGGCCTGTTAACACCTCTTATCCCTACAGACTCTAGACTAGTTATATATGTGGCCATGGATTAAGAAGCACATCTGGTTTATTTGCAGTTGAAACAAGCAAGACATAGATGTAGCATCATCAAATCGGGGAAAAAAAGACATTTTCAGACAACAGTTCACCTTATAAGCGTCTCTCCACACAAAATATTTTGGGGCAAAAGAGTTACTGATCATTTTTTAAACACCCAGGTATTTGACTGTGTTCAACCTGTCTTGTGCTGTTTTCCTGCCAAATCTCTCCATGTATGCAAACACCGCCTGCCTGTCAGAGACTTGGCTACTGGGCTTTGATACGACTTGTGTAAACCTGGCTTAAAATTGCCAAGCATTTCTCTATTGCCCAAACTCAGAAATATTGGGTCTTCCATGGGTTCATCAGAAGCCCACAATTATCAACTGAATCTATATTTTCCTGATAAGACCCAATCCATTTAAAATGCTAGAAAGGTTGCCAAGGTAGCTATTTTGTAGAATTTACCAATTCTCAACTGTGAGGCCTTAATTCATATAGAATGCCTGCTGCATAGTAACTGCTTAATAAATACATTCTTCAATAAAAAGCTGCATAAGTATAAAAATGTGGACTCTGTTGCCCCAAATGAAATCTCAATCCCAGTGCAAAGGGCAGGGTCATTTTGAAATAAGTTAATGGCAAAGAGAAAGCAATCAGGCTGTCCTGGCTGATACACATTGCACACAGCTTATTAAATATTGAAACTCCTTAGAAAGGTCTACTGACCACAGAGTCCAAATAATCTGTGGTGATTGAAAATACATGATTTCTACAAATCACATGCAACCACCCCAACCTGCTCAGCTGAAGCACCAGCCACCAGCATCATGTTATTTTTCCAATGGCACAAACAGATTTATGCCAATGTCTCCCTACTATTTTCAACCACAGAAACGCAGATGCAGGCCCGTTGGCCAGGCTAGGGCTCTGTTCTGAGGCCGGCCACAGCAGCCTAGCTAACTGGCCCACGTGGGGCTCCCACCTTTGACCTTGGCTTCATTAGCACAGCGCTTTTGCCCCCTGAGCCAAGTAGGCTGCTGAAATATAAATCAGCTGCTTTCTCCCAATTCCCCATTCCACTAGCAGAGGTGCTAATGAACGGGGCAGTGGCCAAAGAGTGCAATGGGAGAAGAAATAGATTTGGGGAAGCCACAAATTGGATAATCTACCTCTGGACAATGGCAAAGTGGATCCTGATGCTTTCTATGCAAAACTCATCCACCTAACAGGCCCCTCTGATCCTCTCTCCCGGCATATCTAGACTTCTCAGTCTCCCCAGGGCTCCTCCTTCACCCGGTATGTCCCCACCTTCCATACACACCACCCACAGACATGATCCTTGCAGGCTCCAGGACTCAAAAACAAGACGGCGCTCCACCAACCCTCCACACCCTCATGCATTTAAAAAGAAAAGCAAAACACACATATGCAGAAATTAAAATCACTTTGCTTCCAGATTTCCTGACTGTGAAGTGATGGATAAGCTCATCAGAGCCGGAGTTTGTTTGTTGCTGTGCAGGCCGATGCCCTGAGCCTGGACTGGTCTGCCCGTGGGTCCTCCTGCCACACACCACCAGCTCCTGCCATGCTGGAGGGCTCATGGAGCCCACACTGACCACCTGCTCCCATCGGCTCTGCTCACATTGTCCCCTCTGACTGGTCTCTTCCAATCCCAGAGCAATCCAATTCTTCTTCATAAGTCAGAATTTCTATTTCCTTCTGAAACCCACATTCCTCTTGGACTTGTAACCTTGATCGCCCTTCCTGAAGTGGATATTTTCGACATCATTGCATTGTCACTCTATGAGCTTCGTCTACCTAGTGAGGCTGAGGCTGGCATGGCAATTCCATTTTTCTTAGCAGCGCTAAGCAATCATCATTTATCTTAAAAATTGGCACATTCCTCCAAATACATTCATGAGAAGGTTGGGTGTCTACTCCAATGAGAGTCAGAAGCTTAAAGAAACCATCTCCACCTACTTTTCCATATCCTAAAGCTAACATGAAAAAATAAGATAGGGATGATGCGTTCTATAGAAGCAGAGATTTGGGGAAAATAGACATTGAAATGCATGAGGTGAAATATATCCAAAAATATAAGCTCAAAATTTCATTCCATAATGAAACAAACACCAAGCAGAGGGAAAATTCTAATCGCATACATAGAGATCAAGAACATATTGCATTTCTATGTAAAACAAACTGATTTCTCACAGCTCAGAAAGAAATTAGTATTATTCATTCATAACTTCATAGATGGGGTTTCGCCTCAAACATCCTACTAATCCCTATTTTCATCACAAATGGGAAGGAAAAAGTAGTCAAGCTTTTTACTTTGGGGACATCTGAGCTCCTCAGAGGGAGGAAAGAGACGGCTGCAGCCTTTTTTTTTCCAAGTGTGTCATCAATAATTCTGGCCCCAGGCTATGTGCCCTGGTTCCCATCAGAGAAGCCATGGAGTGAAGACCGCGTGCTCTCCCGTAGCCCACAGCACTGTGCATGATGGACTCTGCTCCAGAGTGGAAAGGCCAGCTCGAGCGAGTGACCAAGGGCGTTAACATCCAGGTGTCGAAGTTAACTCCTTGGCTTCAGCCAGCAGATATTTTCCCCAAGACAAGGAGAACCAAACTACATTAGCCGATGGCTCATAGCGTAGAAGAAAATGATCTCTTCTTCGAACAGTGGGGGGTCTGTTTATTCTCATTGCCAACATAAGTCTCACCATCTGCAGGGAGCATTGGCCATTTGTGAGGCAGTCAGAGGTCACAAAGGGGATCATCTCTATGCCCAGTGAAAAGTATCAGGAACACACCCACCCACCAACTCTCACAGCCAGCCCCCGAGGTGGGACGGGGAGACATCACTCACCTGCGCTGAGAAAACACTGCTCACAGAGGCCCGTGCCCCTGGAACAATGGTAAACTGTGGCTTGCCTGGAAATCCTTACTGCTTCACTTAAGCTTCTGATTCAAGTTTAAATCAGCAAAGACACTCTGTGTGTGTGTGCATGTGTGTGCATGTATATGTGCATTTGTATGCACATATTCCAACAGGGAGATATAGTGAAGACAGTTTTAACTGGCATGGGATCTTTGTCTGGACTCCCACTGCCTGAAAGTGTCTTTGCTTTCCTTCCTGATGCGGAATTCTGATCGAAGGTAGCTCCTTCCTTGGGTCTCTGCTTCTTTTAAAAATCTCCTCTAAAATCCAACTGGCATGGCAGGTTTCTTCATTCCTTGGATGAAATTCGTGGGATGGTTTTAAATCTAGGATTATGTCTAAATCAGGTGCAAAGACAAATTTCCTGAAATGGGAACAGTGCTGAAAGCATCAGCTCTGTGCCTGCTGCTCTTCGTAAATACTGTGAATGAGCCCGAGGGCCAGGATATCTCTGATCTCCTGTTTCAACTGTCCTCAGAGATTCACAGTTGTGACCATTTCTCACAGTTGTTCACAAATTGCTCTAAATGAGAAGAAGAGTGATCTCCACCTAGCTCTTGTTGGTAAAACGCTTCAAATAGGGGCCATCCCGGGAGCATAGCGGTTAACTGTGCGCGCTCCTCTGCGGCGGCCTGGGGTTCAGATCCCGGGCATGCACCAATGCACCGCTTGTCAAGCCATGCTGTGGTGGCATCCCATATAAAGTGGAGGAAGGTGGGCACGGATGTTAGCCCAGGGCCAGTCTTCCTTAGCAAAAGGAGAAGGATTGGCAACAGATGTTAGCTCAGGGCTAATCTTCCTCACACACACACAAAAAAAGTTTCAAATAGCTCTGATGATGTCTGCTGATTTAGAACTCATTATTGTTTATAGATACAAAATTTATTTTATAATACTAACCACAAGAACTGATTTTTTAAAAAATGCCAGGCTCCAATTAGATAGAACTTCCTTCAGGTGTGCTATAGGTTGAATTGTGTCCCCCAAAAGATGCTGAAGTCCTAACCTCCAGTACCTGTGAATGTGACCTTATTTGGGAAGAGGGTCTTTGCAGACCATCAAGTTAAGATGAGGTCATCAGGGTGGGCCCTAATCCAATGTGACTAGTGTCTTTATAAAAAGGGGAAATTTGGACATAGAGACAGATACACATAGAGGGAAGACGATGTGAAAACACAGGGAAAAGACAGCTGTCTACAAGCCAAGGAACACTTGGGCCACCAGAAGCCAGGAGAGAAGCCTGGAACAGATTCTCCCTCACAGGCCTCAGAAGGAACCAACTCTGTTGACATTTTGATTTCAGAGACTATGAGAGTATATTTCTGTTCTTGAAGCCCCCAGTCTGTGGTATTTGTTATGGAAGTTGAGCTGATTAATACAAGGTGTTTGAACAGTCTACCCCCTCATCATTGTTATGCCTTTAACAGATCATGTTTGCTCTGCCCTCTGTGTGGGGGCCCCTCTCCTGTGTCCTCAAGGCCCCTGAACTTCTGTGGGATAATTAACAGGTGATTAGTTTTGAGAGACTGAATATATGAACGGACAATGGCCAGACCACAGATGACAGCGGAACTCTGAGCCACAACCTCTGCGGCAACCAGCCAAGGAAGCCAAACCACAACCTCTGCCACAATCGGCTCAGGACGGTCAGGAGGGGTCGGGACGTGCCAGATTCCCTCATCTCTGCTCCTGCTTCCAACTCAGGACCAACCAGAGAAAGCCAAATATGCTCCCCGACGAATCCCAGAGGATGCTCTGCTTCTGGTGAGCTGCCTCCAGCTTCCCCCGGCCAACAGCCTCCAGTCAGGGCGCACCCGGAGCCTCCCCTTTTCTACTCTAAAGCTTCCCCCTCCTCCGCCTGCCTTTGAGTCTCCATCAAAAACAAATGATGGTGGCTGAGCCCTTCGCTATGGCAGTCTGAGCACACAGTCTCTGTTTGTTCTCATTTGGGTGGCCTTCGTTTCTTTCCGCAGTCTGACTACCATATTACGTTACAAGTTCCGTGAGGGGAGAGCATATTATAGGTTTCAGGAAATAATTTTTGGATGGTGAATAAAATGAATTAATGCTGTCATGACAACAAATAAATATTTGTTGAGTGAGTGAATGGGTTTTGTACAACTTGTATATCTGGGAGAAAAAAATTATTGAAGAATATGAAACACTGCCATGAATTGTATTACTAAGTTTTGATTGCATTTGGTAGCTCTGGGCTTTGGTCAAACTGGGGGAAATGGCCAGATTGTGAGTTTCCAGTTTCCAATACAATATGCATTATTCTTTCAGCCTTATTTATTGTGGTATTTTTCAAATTATAATAAATTTGCTTTCTTCTGAATATTCAGATGTTTCAAAAGGTACCCAAAGGATGCAATTAGCCTCTGGGGAAATATGCTATTATGTGCACATATCATGTTTTGCATAGGCTTTCCATCATCTACATAATTTATGTGCTTCTGCATAATTTTGCCTCTTTTTATGTTTTCTATGTGTTTGTGAGATAATCTAGAAGTCAGTTTCCTACCATCACAAACACAGAAAGAACTCAAGTCAGTTCCTTCACCCAATCTGCTTTACTTCCAGTGAACTCCCTTGCAGAACCCTCAGGAGACTGTTGCCTTTCAGAGGCACCAAACATCAAGGCATGAAAAAAGTGGAAGGTTCAGGGAGCTTTCGGGAATGAAACGGAACCTTGTCCATTTTCATATTCTTCTGGGTATTCACTGGGGTCTCTGATGGATGGTGCTAGCATTTTAAAGCTCTTTAAACTGTTTATAATCCTCACTTTGGTTTTGAAATAGAAAAATAACGCCAAAATTAATGGCTTTTTAAAGTTTCTGATGTGAGTTAGTTGCATACAAATTTCCCTAAAACTGAGAAAATCCCTCATCTGGGGAGCTGGTAAGTTGTATATAACTCTGGTTGGACTTTAATTGATTTTTCTCTCTCAACAGCCTTTTCTATTTTCCATATTTCTAATTTCTGTCTCTCCTGTGCTTTCTTTGCTGCTCAAATCTCCTTACAGTGTGGTTGTCAGGTGTGGAATAGAGGTGTCTCGGCAAGCAGTGACCCCACGTGGAGATCTCGGACTTGGGCCTGAGCAGGCTTTGTCCACAGATCGGCCCTCTGACCAGCCTTGCCAAAATCCAGAACATGCCAAAAATTTGTCTTAGCCTCCTTTATCGTGAAGAAATAGTGATAAAATTTAACACTGCACATGACTCCCTTCTGGGCCAAAACATGGAGGGAAGACAAATCATAGACATTTTTAGAAATTACCTTAGCATGTGCCTCATTTTTATAGATGAAGAAACTGAGACCAAGAGAAGTATAGTAGCCAAGCAGTGGAGGAGGGTGTGAGAGTCTGGGTGAGACCCCGCACCTTCTGACTCTCAGTCCAGAGCTGTTTGTGGGGAAAAGCCCAAGGAGAGGGGTTTTCACTAACTCACGCACATCAGGGGCCAGGCTGCGGCACACACCTTGAGAAAGCAGCCAGCCTAGGGAGAGGTGCTGCCCCCATGGACTAGAGAAAAACCACCTGACCACAGGGGCTCAGTCTCTTCCAGGTGCCCATGAACATTATGCATTCGATCCTTACTCCCCAGTCTGGGTCATGAGACCCTCTGAGCTGTACAACACAACCGTAGAAACCACCAAGGCCACCCCCAAACCACCCCACCCCCATGTATCCACATAATCATCGCAAAGATGCACCCTGCAGCGACCCAAGAGAGGCGAAGCAGACAGTAGCAGAAAAGCAGGGTGGCTCAGAAATAGACCCTAGGACAATTTTTTTCCAAACATTCTTAGCAAACAAAAAGATTTCCTATTAGAGCACGAGGAACACTTACATATTGAAAGTGGAGATCATTGGGTTAAAAGAAATGTTGGTTCAAAATTTATCATTTCTACGGAGTAAATATCAAATCTGTGAGGGCCAGGACAAACCCTCATAGAACTGACAAGAGTAAGGCATCCAAATTAAAACAGATCCTCCTTGTCCCAACACAAAGCATTGCCAAAAGATAGAGCAAGTGAGGAAAAAAAACATCACTTACATCGGCATTCTTAGTATCATGCATCTGAAAATCATGCCAGAAACAAGAACCGAGGGCAGAAGGAAATCTGTCTTTATAACTGTAGACTATGGAGTCTTCTCTTTATAAGTTCCATGCAGACCTGCACAGATGTGTCAGCTGAAGGACTGCTGCATCCATTGGGAGTCCTTCCTCGGGGCGCTGCCTGCCGACCACCACTCACCACTCTCTCCTTCCAGGCATTGCCTTTGACTTCCGCTCTCCTTCTCTGTCCTGTTCTCCCTTCCCTTTCCTGCCTTTCCTGATTGTTCTCTTCCTCTTCTCCTGCTCTTCTAACATAGCACCTTCATTCTGATAGAGGCTTTTTCTCATGTAAATTATAGAATATCCAAGTCCTTTTCCTTTAATACCCAGATCAACTGCCCTCTTTTTATGAAGGAGCCAACTGAGACCCGGGAGAAGAAGAGATAAGTGGCTGGTTGAGGACAAGGCAGGGCGAACCTCAGTCCACAGTTAGCTCCTCTCTACCACTCCTAGAAATCTCCCAAATGAAGAGTTATCATCTTGTGGTAACAATGAAGAAGGTGGTTGCATGCCTCTACGTTCAAAAAAATAGCAAACTTTTTGAGTAAAGTGATGATCTCAGCCCAGGTGCCCAACAACTTATCTCAGCAAAACTCCACCAAAAGTGCAAAAGGAAACTAAAAATAGTGAAGAAACTGTGAGTGTGTTCCCCTCCCATACCCCTTGCATTTGTCCATGTGCAGGCTGAAGCTGTGTGTGACATGGGGCACACACAGGGAGCATTCCATTTGGAAGGCATCTCTCCTCTGTGGATCAAACTTTTGAAAATGCCCTCCACTAGAAGGACCAGTGGTTTATTCAACTGCTTCACCAAGCAAAATTCAACAGAGGAGCAGAGTTCTACCAGAAGCTGCAGGCAGAACATAAGTGGCACCAAGGTGTCACTGAAAGAATTCTGTTTCCATCAAGAATTCATACCTTGTCCAGGAGCAGAGGCCAGCAGAGGGCAAGATATTAGAGCCTAGCTCGCGGTATAGTAGCTCTGGTAACCTATCAAACTATATAATTGAATTACATAATTAGTTATTTTATATTTGTTTCTTCTATGGTAATATACACTCCATGCAGGCAGGAGCTGTAGCTTCTTATTATCAGGCCCTGCACCGAGTGGAGTGCACTGTACAGAGAAGGTGCAGGATCACTACTGGATAAGGGAGAAATTGAGTGGATGAGCAGAACAAAGGAGGAAGGAGGAAGGAATCTGCCTGCTGGAATTGCCGAGGGTTCCCTCTCCACCCCTCAGGGCGGGGCTGCCGATCTCTGAGAATGCACTTGTGCCCACTGAGATTCATTTTAGTAGCACAGGGAAAGGTAAAACCCACCTGGTCTCTTTACGATCATTCACCAGAACTGGAGAGACCTTTTTGCACTCAATAACAAGTGAAGAGAAAAACAAAACCCAAAGATCTATGACATCAAGAAACAAGAACTCACAATTCAGAAAAAAAGCACTTTTGGGGCCGGCCCTGTGGCGTATTGGTTAAGTGCGTGCACTCCGCTGCTGGCGGCCCAGGTTTGGATCCCGGGCGCACATGGAGGCACCACTTATTAGGCCATGCTGTGGCGGCGCCCCACATAAAGTGGAGGAAGATCGGCACGGATGTTAGCTCAGGGCGAGTCTTCCTCAGCAAAACGAGGAGGATTGGCATGGATGTTATCTCAGGGCTGATCTTCCTCAAAAAAAAAAAAAAAAAGAAAGAAAGAAAGCACTTTTGAAAAATGTGTAAAAAACTTACAAAAATAAACTCCAGTAAAGTTGGATAAGTGCTATTGGAGCTCTCAAAAATATCTTTAAAAAACAGGTGAAGGGCCAGCCCCGTGGCTCAGTGGTTAAGTGCGCACGCTCCGCTACTGGCGGCCCAGGGTTTGGATCCCTGGCGCGCACTGACTCACCGCTTGTCTGGCCATGCTGAGGCCGCGTCCCACATACAGCAACTAGAAGGATGTGCAGCTATGACATACAACTATCTACTGGGGCTTTGGGGGAAGAAAAAGGAGGAGGATTGGCAATAGATGTTAGCTCAGGGCCAGCCTTCCTCAGCAAAAAGAGGAGGATTAGCACGGATGTTAGCTCAGGGCTGATCTTCCTCACCAAAAAAAAAAAAAAAAAAAAACAGGCAAAGAAGTCTCAGAAACAAGAGATGAAGGATGAATGAACAACCAACGGGAGGGAAGGCAGTGAATCATTAAAAGGGAGTCGATAAAGAACAAATGAAAAGAAAGAAATGATGTCGACACTGAATACAACAGGACCAGAGGCTCTAAAAGAGAGAAGTCACCCCACAAGAAAACATCACATCAGCGAGTAAAGGATTATGACTTTCCGAGGATGGAGAATGCAGAGGAAAAGAACACAACAAAATAGTAAGAGAATATGTAGATAAGAATGGAGATCGGATATATAGACAGTTGCCTTTCATGAGGAAGAGCCCTGAGTAAACGGAACAGAAGCAACGGCTGCAGAATAAATTTTCCTAAAGATGGGAAAGAAAGCCTGACTCTAAAGTCTGAGACGGTTTCTCACGAGCAAGAATTGGATTTGCCCTAGGTAAAACTTCATAGACTTACATTGATAAAAGTCTTGAGTTTTAAGGATTAATAAGAAATATGGCAAGCATCGATGCAGGAAACAAAAATAAAAGCAAAAATAAAAAGATGTTGCTTACAAATAAGTAAGCCAGGCTGACCTCAGATTGCTCCTCTGCAACCTTAAATGTCTTTATACTTTTGAGGGCTTGAGAATCCCAGGAGGGCAGAAAAGATTCTCAAGTTAATGTCTTCCTATTACACAACTGGAAATCAAAAGACAACGTTTTATGCTTGATGTGAATAGAGACTATGCATCTTAAAATTAAATTTTAATTAAAATTATTTTTAAAGCACTTAATTTAAATATAAAAATTAATTTAAAATTTTAATTTGAGGGCTGGCCTGGTGGCATAGTGGTTAAGTTCGTGCACTCTGCTTCCGTGGCCCAGGGTTTGCAGGTTCGGATCCCAGGCGCAGACCTACGTACTGCTTACTGCTACATATAAAGTAGAGGGAGGTGGGCACAGATGTTAGCCCAGGGCCAATCTTCCTCTGCAAAAAAGGAGGATTGGCAACAGATGTTAGCTCAGGGCTAACCTTCCTTACACAGGGAAAAAAATTTTAATTTGAAATTTTAAAAGCATAGCCACTCTCAGAATTAAAGCACATTGGTCAATAGGAAAGATTCTGTTACCAGGAATGGAGGCTAAATTATTGGGATTAACTCTGATTGAAAACAACGAAAAATGCTCCACACAATAGACATCCCCTTAAAAGCAGAGAAGAATTGAAATAGTAATTGGGAGTCCCAGTCCGTATTCTGGAATTACCCAGAAAGGCAGGAATCTCAAACCACCCTGAGGACCTTTGCGCACCCCACACTCCTGGGCACGGGCTGCTTTTAAGGATGATGAGGCGGATGCCAATGCACCCCTTCCCTCCCCCATCCCGGGGGAACATAGAAGAGGGCCCCTTGGAACTGACCAAAGAAGGAGAAGAAAAGGGACAAAAAATGTGTCCTGCCCCTCAGAAGTTGTGACCCCAGAGCAGCCGTGATGCGTAGCTGTACCTCAAAGTCGTGGAGTCTGGGTGGGATGGGGAAGCTCAGACAAGAACGTGGATTGAGTTGGGCCCCAGCTGGTACCTAGAGAAACAACCCCAGAGCCTCTCAAGGAGGCACAGTCGTATGAAGTTTTAGAGTAAACGTTCAGAGGCCCATACAAGGAATTAGGCAAGACGAGCAAGAAGCCGACAGCAGAACCAACCCTTACAAACGTCAGTGCTGGAATTATCAGACGGGCGTGGTAACTTCCTGCGCTTCTTACTGTTAAAGAAAGAAATGACAAGCTTGAAATCTGCAGGGAATAAAAATCAACAAAAAATGACATGCGGGATATGACAAAGGACCAAAGAGTTTCTAGAAATGAAAGATACAATGACTGAAAATTTAACAAAACCAATAGACACACTTGGCAACAGAATGGACAACAGACATCGAGAGAATTAGCGAGCAAGCAAAAAAAAAACCCAAAACATCCAGAATTCAGTAGACAAAAAATGTCACACAGCTCAAAAGAAGGGGAGCATAGTTAGACAAACACACACAGATTTACTAGGAGACCCGGAAGGACAGGGGGAAATACAGACCAGGAAATATTGGAGGAGACCATGAAAGAGAATTTTCCAAAACCAGTGGAATACTCTAATCCATAGATTCAAGAGGTCAAGACAATCCAAAACAGGAAAAATGAAAAGAAATACCTAGAAAAGCCATGTGAAACTGCAGGAAACCAAAGACAATGAAAATATTTGTAAAGAAGGAAGATGATCTTCCCCTTTGAAAGTCTTTGGGTGCAGGAATGAGTTCCTGGGCAGACAAAAATGACAGAGTAATCATAACGTCTAGTGGGCCAATAAAGAAAGAAAGAATGAAAATACGAACAGGAACTAGTACATAGTCAAAGTATACTAAATTCTTTGTATTATGTGGGAGAAGGAAAAATATGCTGATTAATTTAAACTTGAATAAATTAAGTTTGCATATTACAATTTCCAGAGTAACCCCTAAAAAATGGAATCTAAAAGACTTTCCAACTTGAAAGAGGAAAAACAATGAAATTATTTTTAAAAAACAGTCCAATCCAATTCAATCCAAGACCGCAAGGAGAGACAAAGAAAAACAGCACAGGCGGAAAAAGGGAGAGCATCAAATACAGTGTAGATTTAAACTCAAATATATCCATGAATGTGACCTGCGAGAAGTCTGCCCTACCTCCCTGGAATCCTAGGATTTGCAGGTTCTTAGACATGGCCTCACTCCCAGCAGTTCCCAGCTGTTTCCAAAAGAACACATTTTCCTGCTCCCATGTCCTCCTTCTAAACTGCGGGAATCTTAAAGAATCCAGGAAGCCACAAATCCAGTCCGGATGCTGTGCTAGTGGGAGCAGCTGGGAAGAAACAGAACAGGAGGTGGGGAGTGATTCGCTTGCAAAGATTTAAAGATGGAGAGAACGGGGGCATCTGGGTCAGGGCTGTGGAGGCGGGTGCGTTAGGTTCTGCTCCAGGACCCTGAGTTCTGCAGGCGCGGGGTGACTGAGGCGACCCCACATTGTGAGGCCCAGAGGAAGGAGGTGAGCTGAGACGTGGTTGCGGCAGAGACTGAGGAAGATCTCACAGGGCACTTTGGGCTGGATGGCCCTCCATGATGTTGGGATCCAGACCAGAGTACCAGGCCATCACACCCCTGCACTGACCAGCTGTTGGATATGGGTTGCCCCCCAGGAGGGGCTTGACCTTGGGCAAGGCAGCTTCCTGCCTCCAAGGGCAGTTTTTGGGAGGGACTCTGTTGTGGGCCTGCACTATAAGCCAACATTCCTGGAAGATGGGGAATCGGAGCCTCCATTCCAAAGGGGAACCTGGGCATCTGGGCGCACACCACAGAGTCCACATCTGGGGAGATGACCTCAAACATACCCCAGCCACCTCCAGACAGATGTGATTCCAACCCCCAGCTTCCAGTGAGTGGGTGCTCCACCCATCTCCGTTTCCCTCCTGTCCCCTCCACTCTCCCTTCGCCCACGGCCAAAGCCCAGGCAGTATGATAGGGTCCATTTCAGCTTTAATTTTCCTTCCTCGGACCCTGTGGGGCATTACACTGCTCATCTCCAGGGGGTGCCATGCATGGTGTAGTCTACCCAAGGGCACCCCTGAAGTTGTGCAGCACACAGACTGGATCTGGTGACTCAAATACAGTCAAGTGGGAGAGCTTCCCTGGCACTCACACAGCGCTCCTGGGCAACCTTTCCAGCGGTAGTACCCTCAACTTTTCCAGATCAAGTTTCTCAATTTCTCAACAGGATCTTCAAAGGCACTGCGCTGAGGCTTTCTTTCCAATGGGCCCTCAGGATGGGGCTCTCTGAGAGAATCTAAATGCAAACAAATAATTAAAATGCTTTTTGGTTAGACTCTCCCTCAGTTTTGCTTAGATTCTTCCTTTCAAGTCTAAATGCCAAGTTTTTAGAAGGAAATGTATCAGACGCTCTGCAATCATAGAACGTGGGATTGTTAGCACTGGGAGGAAGGAACCTCAGAGCTGTCCACCACCAGCTCCTAAAGGAACAGAGGCAGTGCCGCGGGCCCAAAGAATTCAGCCCGACTCTCCTGCCTCCTCCTCCCTGTAGGCTGGACAGGGGAGTACCATCTCTCTTCCTGAGAAACAAACCCTCTTTGCAAATATGTCCCTTTCCCTAGACTGCAAAGTTGCCTGGAAATCTGTCCAAGTTCCAGCTGGGCTAGAAGGGACACCCCCACCTCCCCAAACTTCCTGGGACAAATTACCACACGTTTGGCAGAACGTCCAGGACAACACCTAGGAAGGTTCCCCGTGCAGAGCCCACAGCCTGGCCCAGCAGGAAGCAAAACCTGGAACAATTTATTACATTATTTGTGGAACACAGGAGGGAATACCTGCTGCTTCTCTTATCTTTTATTTATTATAATTAATATGTTTAACTCATGCATCTTGCAGATGCGTGAAACAAATAGCTGAAAAAATAATGAATACGTTTTATTAAAAAGTTCAGATGAAGTTGAAAAAATTGGAGGGTTAATTAATCACACTAGTATCTAGTTACATAAAAGCGTATAGACAGATGCTTTCAATTTAGTTTTAAAACAACTAGCAAAATATCTAGTTACTATCCAAATTCTTTCCCGTGGTCATCTTGGGTAACAATTGTAGTATTTCTTATAGATTATGTGCAATCTGGAAGATGTTGTAAGTCAAAAATCAACTTGTTCATGATTCTTTTAACATATCCTAAAACAGAAATGCTATGATCCCCGTAAATCTGACATCATTAGAATTGTGTACACTCAGATTAATGGTTTGAGATAATATTTCTCATCGTAGTGTCCAAGGCCAGGGGTTCACAAATATATTCCAGGGAGCTTTATAAGTTACTTGAGAATTTTTAATTTTTTTCTGTTGTCATTTGGCTGAAAGTCTAAAAAAATTATTTGTGTAATATAAAAACCTCTCTTTTACCATGATAATTTCTCACCAAAAGCCATGTCTATGGAATAAAGTTTCAGATTCTAAAGTGACTGTTTCTCTCAACTGAGGCCTGTGGAATCCCAAGGGATTTCTCAAATATACATTTCGGGTTTGTCCCTGGCTCTTTTTCTCATAGAAACATAATTGGATTCTGATGCCACAACTTAAGGAAATAATATACTTCAAATCAACATGCCCCTCATGCAACTGAAATCTTTATTTGCCTCTTTTTTTAAGGAAAAAGGAGGAATATTTACACATACAGACACAAATGTTCATATTGGATATTAGTTATTCAATTTTTTTAAATGACAGAACCTGATGTGCATGTCCTGGGATCTGTGGTGGACAGACTTGTAGGTGGCCCGTGATCCCCTACTCATAGTGTCCACAACCCTGGGGAGTACCCCTCCCAACCCTCCGATTGTGGGGTACCTGTGACTTGCTTCTGATAGAATATGGCAAAGTGACAAGATGCACAAGATTACATTTACATGATTATGTTGCTTGTGGTTGTGCATCTGCCTTGCTAGGACACTCTCCCTTTTGCTGGCTTTGTGAGCTGACCTACAGAGAGGTCCATGTAGCAAGACACTGAGGGTGGCCTCCAGCCAACAGCCAGCAAGAAACTGAGGATCTCCATCCTTCAGCTGCAAGGGAATGAACACTGCCTATAAACATATGATTTTGGAAGCAGAGCCTTCCTCAGTTGAGCCTTCAGATGAGAACACAGTCCTAGCACCAACACCTTGAGAGGACCCGGCTAAGCCAGGCCCTGACTTTTGACTGACAGAAACTGTAAGATTTAATAGTGTGTCATTTTAAGCTGTTAAGTTTGTGCTAATATTGTCACACGCACCAGACAACTAACACTGGATCCATCCACTCCCACCTTCTGCACGTTGACAGTTGAAACCATCAATCACTGTAACAGCCCTTCGCTGAGTTCCTTCCCACTTCAAGCCCCTCCACTCTGTTCTTCTCACCATTGACAGAGGCCAAGACCCCATCTCTCGCTGCTTAAGCTCTGCAGTGTCTCCCCTCGCTAGAAGGTAAAGCCTGAACTCCGCAGCACAGCACTGCTGCGCTCTGATCAGGAGAGCCAGCCCTCTTCTTCCTGATCCCGTTGCACCTGCTTCGTTCGTCCTCCACTACCACACACTGCTTCCCACCCCCCCACTCTGCCTCTGCTGGCTCCTCAGGACCGCCCTCTATACTCCTCACATTTCTGATCTTGTTTGAGCCCTGTAGAAATTGTTATTCTCGTTTTGAGCTTGAGAAAATCGAAGTCACCTGATCTACCAATTATCACTGCTGGCGACTGACTCTCCCAAGACTGAAACCTGGACTTCAGAGAGCAGACCCTGCTCTCGTTCCACCTCTCCCTTCCTGAGAACAATTTGGGTTCTCTCTTCCTGGTTCAGGCTCTGCAGGTGAGCCCTGCAGTGAGAAGTCCTCTGGCTTGAGAGGTCAGAGGCTGGGAACTGTGCTGAATGCCTGCTCTTCGCCTTCACATCCACCGTCCACCCTGCTCCGCGCCTGGGAGGTTGACCAGCTTGGGTGCATCACAGCCTTCTCTACCCTTCAGCTTCTAGGGGGTTTAACCAACGAGAGGCACCTGCAGGAGACCCAGAAGGTAGGGGGAGAGTGGGGTCGGGTGTTGACACCCACAGCCTCTTCTCTATCAGGTCGCCATGGGGTGATGCCTCCCTCACGTTCAGCCACAGCTTCTGTCAGGCAGCCCTCTCCATGCATCTTTCTTTCCAGTGACCACCCTCCCCTGTCACCCCGGCCTAAGGATGGCAATGCCCTTGGTGATACCAGCCCAGGGATACCTCACTCTCACTTAAGGTTTCTCCAAATCCTGCCCAAAATGGGAAAACAATCCCTTTATTACACTCTGCTCAAATTCCCCAAATTCAATGTGTCCCCTATTTCCCGCCAAGCCCTGACTGATACAGGGCCCCTGCTGAGCTGGGATCAAGATGCATCTTCTCTCTAGAAGATGGCTTGGTTTCCTCACTGTCTTCCCAGAAAGAGCAGCAGTCACTTCCAGAGGAGCCCTTCCTCTCTGCGGTGCTCTCTCCAGAAGCCACCCAGCCATGGTGCTCTGTTACTTGGTCACCTGCCGCCAGGGCACCTGCATCTTCTCCAGGTGATCATCGCCAAATGCTTTGTAGCAGTTTAGGATGGCTGGCAGCATAGCTGTGTGCTTTGTGTGTGTGTGCAGAGCCACCTGCCTTCTCTACATTACCAGAGAGAGCACCATCTACTTCTCCTAGATTATGAAAGAGTTGTTTCAGTCACTATTATCTGCCGAAGTATACTTAACATAATTCCACTGATCCCAGGAAAAGTGATCTTAAAGAAGAGCTCATACAGTAATTAAATGTAGTACCGAGAACAACGTTCAAGTCAATGACCCAGTCCATTAGCAGTTTAAACACATTTTACTTTAATGTGATTATATTCAGTGAAATTCTGAAGATGTTGGACAAGTGAGAACATACATAAAATCAGATAGTGCCAGCGTACTTACTATCTCCACCATAATCAGATGGCTGGCCTACGTCACACAAGTGGCTATATGGCGGAACTCCAATGGCAAGCCACAAGCAACAAAACCCAAGCTCCACTGTATTCCCAGGCATGCAACGAATGTTTTTAAATAAACCCAAGTAGATTCAACAAATGCAGTGGTTCCTGTTGCTCTGTAAAGACATCTGTTCTCTGAATCACTGGATAGAATGTTGAGTGTTGATTCCTAGCTAGTGTGGCAAGAGATTGGCTCTTGATGGAGTAGATTTATGTTCAATGGCTCCTTTGAGAGGCCAGATGGACTCTGGCATGGACCATGGGAAATGGCTGGAGTTGCCATCATTGGCGATGTAGTGCTGAGTCCTGATGGATTCCAGGAACACTGCACCGGCCCTACACACTGGAATTGGCAGAGATGACCACAAGAGCGAGGGAGTGCTTCTCACAACTTGCTCAGATAGAGATGAGTCACCCCTGATGGCAGGGATGGTTTTAAGTCTCAATGGATGGATTTGTTCTTGGGAAGTGACAACCTCTTCCTGTGGAACATGACATTCATCAGCAAGAACATGGCCTGGTTTCAAGGGGAACCATGATCATCCTAAGCCAGGCAACATGCTCAATGATTTTATGTTCCTTTCCTCTGCAGTAAATGGTGCAGTTCACTATTTTGCTGGACAAGCAGGGAAGGAAGAAGTGAGTTCCAGAATAGCCTATGACTTTGATTAAGCCCTTTCAATCCAAGTATCCATCACTTCCAAAAGCTCCAAGTAGTGCCCCTTCTTTGGGCACATGCTAGACTACATTTCCCAGCTTCTCTTACACTTAGTCATGGCCATGTGACTATGTTCTCTGCCGTGGAACATGGGCCAACATGGGCAACACCTGGACTTGGCACGTAAACCTGTGGTTTTCTGTGTTTGGCTCCTTCCAGTTAACTGCAACAGCCATGCCCAGCCTTGGATCAGCCCAGGTACAGACCTCACCCAGAGACCACACCTGGCTACCCAGGGCACTCTTTGTCAGGACTGTTACACGCACAAGAAATCAACTTCTGCTATCACAAGCCACTCAAATCTTGTCTCACTGGAACCAGTACCGCTTCTTTCACTCAAGGCTGAGATTAAGAAGCTCAAATTATCTAATTGAACGCATCATTGGGTAGAGGAAGTCTTCAACGTCTGCCCTTTTTGTCCCGGCAGCATACAGTCAGCACCCAGAGAGCTCTCTGAGCTCGTGTTGGCTGTGGTGTCAAGCCCCGAGAACCTGCCTAGAGTCCAACAGGGCTGGGGACTCCAGGACACGTACGGGCCAGCTCTGACCCTAGAGGCTCCCCTAGTTGTGAGTGCATTGTGATTTGCGGGATAGTTTACTCTACCTCCTCCATGAAGCTGTCTTTATTTCCTTACGTATCTGCTCTCAGTATGTAGTGCCCTATAGGCACTCAAGTGAGGGTGTTAGGGTGGGAGGCACCACGTTACAAGGAAGCTCATCAATCACTCCTAAACAGCTGGTCTCTTGGACCCCACATACCTTAGCAGAGCACGCTGCCTCCCTCCTTTGGCAGATGAAGAAATAACCTTTACATTTCAAGCCACTGAGATTTGCGCCACTTGTTACTGCAGCACAACCTGGCCCATCCTGGCCCAACTCCTACTCCTCAGACACCATTTACCTCAACTCTGAACCACCCAACCTGAGTCAATTTGCTTCCTTCTCTTTTTCCAGAGCATTTTTTACATACATTTACAAATTGCACACTAAATATTTATTTATGTGTCTATCTCACCTGCTTTGATTCATCTTTTTATCCCCAGGCCTTGTACTGAGGGTGGGATGTAATAGGCACTCGGTGAATCCATCTCAATTCCCAGATGAAATCAGCCCTCCGGCGCAGCAGAGGCCACCTGTTAAAACACATCTGAATGGGTTGTCTCGCTCCCTGGCATAAGCCTCAGGGACATTCTCATTCTGGAACGAAATGTCAAGGTGTTTGTGATTCAAGTTACAGGTCTTCGTGCTTCTGTCTCTGCCATGAGCACAATAGAAAATGGAGACACAGGGAAAATAAAATCCCACCCAAAGTGAAGGGGTGGAAATGGCAAGAAGGCAGCCTTTAAAACTTTTAGTGACAAGCCTGAGCAATTGCACGTCTCCTACAAGCCAGCCACAGCTGCGCGCGGGTTCCTTGGGTCTGTCTCGGCGCCAAGCACTTTCACCCTGGGCAGTGTGCTGTGGCGTGACATTATTCTCTGTGACAGGGACACTGAGGAATGAGGAACATTTCCCACATGGAAGCCTGTGTGAGTGGAAAAGGTTACGAGCAGCTGTGAGCATCAGGTAAAGATGCCAATGAGACTGCAAGCTCTGTCCTCACAAAACAGAAGCCTAAATGCTGAAGTCACTTTTGTGCAGGATCCAGGTCTCCTTCCAGATCCGCAGGCGTGCACACACAGCCCGTTTGGACAATAGGTCTATTCATTCACGCATGGGAGAGTCTAATAAGGTTTGGGGCTAAGACTCAGCCACACATACCCTGGTCAGCTCGAGGCAAATCAAGCATCCTGCGACAGATCATTTGGGTGAGCTCGGAGGGGTCAGGGCCAGGCCCTCAGGGCTCACAGGTTCCAGGCTCCAGGCCCCTGAGATGCCCAGGTGACAACAGGTAATCTGAAGACCAACCCCAGAGAGTGAGTCCCGGCCGGGTCCTGATCTGCAGTGTGTCACAGTCAGGGGCGAGGTGTCACAGCCAATTCCTTGTTAATAGTAGTATGCCAGGGTGAAATTTGTATTATTTCAACAGCTGGCAACAGGTTAACGCAGCTCTAGAAGCGTTGGTGAGTCCCTTGAGGGGATGGTGAGACCCCCAGGGTGTGAGTGGGGAGGCTCTGGGGAGTCAGTGGGGAGAGAGAATGGAGATGAGGGGAAAGAGGGTGCAGATGGGAGACAGCTGTGTGCAGGATAGTGACACTATCCAAACTGAAACAGCTCTGGGAAAGCAGAAGCGAGAGCTGGGAGAAGTGGCCGGTGAGTGAAGCTCGGAGCCCCCAGCCCTGGAATCCTTTGTCCTCCTGAAGTTGTTGAGTTTAGGCTCCATGGGGCATGGAATGGAGGTGGGTTGGGCCGGTACTGCTGATACCCCAAAAGGTAGTGAGCTCCCTGCTGATTCTAGATTCCAGCAGTTAACGTTGGAAGATAATGTATAATTTCTTTTGTTTAAATCAGTTAGAAATGGGTCAAGTTTCCGCGTGCCATGGAGGAGTCTCTGGCTGAAGAAATGTGGTGGGAGGGTGGTTGCGGGTGGGGGGTTAACACATTGTCAACCTTCTAGAGTGTGTGACGTGTCTTCTTCCACCAGTGAGCGATTTTCTGCTAGATCCTGGATCAGATCTCACCAGGATGAAACTTCTACTTATTTAAAATGCACAAGCCCCTCTGACAGACCTAAGAAAAAAAGTCAAAGACAGCAGGTACGTAATTCACACTTTTCTTTTGGCCAGGAACATTAAAAGGAAAAAAGTCATCATAAAAGAGAAAAAAAATGTCAACAACGAAAAGATCCTAGTCTCAGCTAAAGAACAGCGCTGGAGAACGAATACACTGAGTTCTGTACTCGCAAAATGTCCTTATTTTCTTGGTCTCTGGCTTTCTTCTACCAGAACTAGCACAGGTCTGAGGACAGGCATTTCCTCCTGCTCCGCCTAGCTGTGGATTCACAGCGGGGTTTGCTACATGTGGTCAGAGAGACCAGGGGGCATCTGATGGGAGCTATCTAGAAAGAAACCTCAAAATAGAGGGATGGCCCCTCAACTGACTAGTGAGGGGCACATAACACTTACATTTTGTCAATTTCTTTCTTTAGGGGAAAAAATGCAAAGATGAACCAGTTTCATCATTCTGAGGCAAGCAGGCTGCCAAGGAATTTCAGGGGTGCTACGCCCTGAAATGCTCACTTTCGCAGCTGGGCTCTGGGGCCACACATTCATAAGAGGACTGATCAGGATTGCCCAGCAGCCCATGGGGTGCCTCCACTATACCCCAGCCTCTCTTCTTCATGACCGATTCAGTGAGCTCAGATTCAGACATCATCCCAGTAGGCCTGATGCAAGTGACGAATATTTGGTGAAGTTTATTTCTTGCCACCTACAGAGAAGCAATCACCGTGCCCACCAAATTCCCCTTCTCTAAAAGGGGTACTAGTCACACATGCACTGTCCCCATGGTTCCAAGTCCCGCCATCAATTCTCCCAAGGCCCCTTCTCTAGGAGCTCCTCTCAACGTGGGACATACTCACGACACTCTGGGGATCTTACTGATGGCAGGTTCAGATGCTGTAGGTCAGTGTAGGGCCTGAAATTCAGCGTTTCTCACAAGCTTCCAGCTGATGTTCACCATCTAAGATCTAAAGCACACCTCATTATAAATCAGAGATACCCTCAATCCCAGATTTATCTTACACCGAAAGCTTCCAGGCACCAACCTGACCTGGGGCATGAGCGAGACCCCATGCTGTACCGTTAAGATACCCTACATGACTATTCAATGTTTCAATCCTATTTCATATTTACCTTACATATAACTAGGACCAAGTGTATACCACAAGGACCATCAGATACAGTGCCTGTCGACTGTCGATGAAAGACTCCAAAGAAAATCTAATATCCACTAATAAGGGTAGATCTTAAAATATACAGAAGATGACTTTTTTTTATACTGACCAGTGTAATTGGATCTTTCTGAAGAATATTCTACTTTCTGCATGCATAGTTAAAATGTTATTTTATTACCCACACACAAAGACAAACCTATATAATGTGTGTTTACCAAGGAAATCTTTAAAAACACAAAGAGGTATAAAGAACAAATCAAAAATCATATGTGACTTCACCATCCTCTTTTTCACACAGGTATGTCCCAAGGTCATAGTGTACCTAGTTTTATATCCTTCTTTCTCAACTTAGCATTTGATCAGTATTATTGTCACAGTGGAAATTAAGTAAATCTCATTTTTGATGGCCATGTAATACTTTATTATAAAGTAATGATTCTTCTTTTACTGAACATTTAGGTTGCTTTCTTTGGTGGGGGTTAATGCTGTAATGAAATATATATATCGTTCTTTACATGTTCACTCAGTTCACCAAGTTTGAACTTCTAGGAAGTGTTGGGTACTAAACATTTTCTTAGGATGGCTTCCTAGGACAGGAAATATTGAGTTAAACAGTAAGGAGATTCATGTACCAAATTGCTCTCCAGAAACTTTGTGACAATGTAACATTGTTGAGAGAGCCTGGCTCAACTCCAAGACTACAGAAGCATTGAATTTAATGAGGTTTTACATTTTTAAAACCATTTTCAAAGCAGATAGTTACATACTTTGTCAATGGCTATGTCCATCCTGAGCCCAGCTAATAATGATTCACAAATCGCCCACCCTGT
Source organism: Diceros bicornis minor (assembly GCF_020826845.1). Taxonomy (NCBI): domain Eukaryota; kingdom Metazoa; phylum Chordata; class Mammalia; order Perissodactyla; family Rhinocerotidae; genus Diceros; species Diceros bicornis. Next base: position 90,699,891 of record NC_080745.1, on the reverse strand, counting down.
CCTCTGAAGCAGAAAGCGCTGTGTTCTCGCTCTGGCACTACTGGAAGCAAGGTCTTGAGCCAGTAATAAATGAGTGAGGGGAGAAAAACCCAGAATCTTGTAATTGATTATTTAGTGCAAAAGAGGACGAAAATGATCACAGGTGGTGATGGCAGATGTGACGGCCCGGGATATTTGGCAAAATACAGCACACATTGGATTACGGTGACCATGGCTTCTAAGGTGCTGGATGCTCAGGTGAAACTCTTTTGTCCCTGCACACGATGAATTATGTTTATTTTTATTCTCTCCACTTACTCTCCTCTCTCTCTTCTAGATACTTAAATCAGTGACATCAATAGCAGATGCTGTGTGAAATTAGATGCCTAAGTGAGGCTATAAAATTCTCTCAATAAACAATGCCAGCAATTAAATGTTTCAAAACAGACCATCACTGTCATATCTCAAAATGGATGCATGACAACTTGAAAGACAGCGGCTATAGATATCAGGTTTGGCAAGGGGCCCAAATCAACTCTCATTCCAGGCACCAATTCAAAATGCTATTATTATTATTCTTAATTAGTGCATACTAATTACTTTCTAACTTTCTCTCTCCTTTAAAAAAAAATTCCTTCTCTTCTCTCCTGGAGTTTCAAGGATACTCACTGACAGTCTAATTTGATAATGAATGCACACTCAGAGAAAAGGCATCCTGCTCACCAGCCAGGCTCCCGCACGAGCCCCACCACTCCTAAGATCATCTCCCTGGTACTGAAGTTGGGGAAGATTTTGGCTCCAGGAAAGAAAGTCAGAAATTGCTATTAGGCTTCTAATACATCAAAGATGACTTCATTTGCATTTCGCCACCACAATGAGGATTAATAGGCAAATAGTACATCATCTGCAGCCCAACTGAGTTAAAAGGCGGATAAACATTCTACATGGAAGCAAGAAGATGGATTGGGCTGTTCCAGCTAGGACGCCAGACCGTCTACACCTCAGTGATGTCGACTGAATAGCAATGAAGATGGTAAACTGAAAGTCCCGGCCAGTCCCACCCTGACTCATATTCTCAGGACTTTTCTCTCACCCGGAAAACCTGTGCCTCACCAAGGAGGTATCCTCCAGCAAAGTCAACTATAGGAGAGAAAGAGAAATTCAAAACAATAACAAAAAATACAAACAAAATGAAATACACACACACGACAAGAGGCGGTACAAAAGAGTGCCCTTGAAAACTGTTCCGTTGGATGGGAGGTATTGTTTCTTTACCTGCTTTGTGCCCATGGCTTACATAGATCTTATTTAACTTGAATTTTCACAATTCTAAAACCTTCAAGGTAAAGTCTTTACGGTTCACTTTCTGACAAAAGACATGAACGAGGTCCAGGGGGCTCACGGGGCTGGGAAGAATCTGAGCCTAGCACTTTCTGGTTTAAATACATAGACTTGTTCAGCTGGACCACACACTGTCTCTCTGCATGTTTGACCTGCTCTGGCTTCATCTGTCCTCATGTTCAATGTAAGTTGTGCCGTGTGAAGCCAGCCTCCAGTTTGAGAGATTGGTCATGCTGGGTGGTTAGGATATCATGTGACTGAACCCTTGCTTCCCTCCAGCCATTTTTATTCTTGTCTGTGGCCACCGCCAAGCTCATTCACAAGAGTGTCTCCACTGATCTATGATGCCTGATGAGTGGGTGTGGACGAAAAGTGCAATATTCCATCACCAGGGCAACCTCAGCCTACTGGGAAGAGGTGGAGGAACATCCTTTTTGTACCCAATGTTTAACTTTGGTCATAAAACATGAGAAATGGGAGAGAGTGCAGTGATCATCTACTGTCTGTCCAGCTTCCAACTATGTCTGCATTTGTTACAACTCTTCTGATTGCAAACAACAGAACACACAATGAAAACTGGCTTAAGCCCAAACAAAGGAATAATTGTCTCACAGAGCAGGGAGTGCAGAGGTACATTTGGCTGACCCCCAGCTTGGTTGATGCCACCAAGATACCTCTCTCAGTCCTTCTTCCCTGGGTTGGCTTGATTCTCAGCTTCCCCGCAGGGTCCCTGTCAGCTTCAGGATCCATTGGCAGAACACAGAACACCACGGTCTCCACCAATACCTCAACTAGGGGCCCATGAGTAAGTCTTATTGGCCCTCATCAATCTGATTGTGTCATGAGCCTCTCCCTACACGAATTAATTTCTCCCTAATTCCTGCATCCAGGGAGATGGGATGTGCTGCCTGGCTTAGCCCAAAGCAGATGCTTCACCCAAACACATTGGCTGAGCGTTTGGGAGATGTACTCACTCCGAGGAGGGTTTGAGGTATGGTGACTAGAGAGAGAATGAAGGTATGCTAGGAGGCAAAAGCAACAGGATCAGAGAAGTGTGTTTGTGGTTACAAGCCACACAGAGCTGGAGCTAAAGCAAGAATTCAAATCATAACAAATTGAAATCACGACAAGGCATGGCCACGCCCTCACCCTTTGCACACAGTGACAGTGGTGAGCACATGTATGATGCATAAAACCAGGATCACAAAAAATTTGGGTTGTGGTTCACATGGCCAAATTGGCAGGCACTCTAGGTCATCTGGCCATAAGGGCCACTGGCTTTGAGGAGCCATCAAAAAATAAATGAATCCTGTCTGAGCAGGAGCCAGGCTGGTTGCCTTTCTCTGCTCAACAAAAGCATCAAAGCTAAACTTGCAAAGCCTTACATGTTTCACAGGCCATTTCCAACAGAGCCATTTTTTAATTTTCTGGAAAACTATGTGAACTATCTTGACATTTTTGTTACAATTTGTCATCTCCAAGAACAAATTAGCCCTGCATGTATTTCCTGATTATGTATTTACCCCAGTCATCATTCTTCCAACTCTAGTCAGCAGACATTCCCTTTGCACCTGCTACATGCCCAACACTGTGCTAAGCACTGTGGATCCAGAAAAGACTAAGAACCAGTGCCAACCTTTGAGAAAGTCATGCTATTAGTGAAGGAGTTCGCTGTCAATTGTTAAATGATTTGAGAAATGAGGGATATCTGTTTGTTCTTTCCAGTCCTAAATTACCCTCTGTGAGTGGGTAAAAATCAACTAATAATTTTTAGAAAGGCAAATGGACAACAAAATAAATACTCCATAGCTCAGTGTCCTTCCACAGGTGCAAGATTTATGATGTCAGTTGCTCATAATGTTTTACAACAAGCTCTAATAGGAAATGATGAACTTTATGCAAACTCAGTGTGCTACAAATCTTTCTTTTGCCTTTTCAGATATCTCTCACCCACCATCCTTCTCCGCCCTAGCTCTGCCCAAGAAGATGGACTTAGACTGATCTACGTAAATGGGCATGCTTGCCATTTGGCTTCTGGTTGTGCTCATCTCCTGGAAGGAGATCAGAGGAATAGAGCCAAGAGAGTAAGATTGAGACCTGTTTTGCCCCTGCTCCCTCCCCACCTGGTCTCATGGGTTGGCTGGCCTTGACCAAAAGCCAATCTTCCTTTCTTTTTTTTTTTCCCTCCCCAAAGCCCCAGTACATAGTTGTACATTATAGTTGCATGTCCTTCTAGTTCTTTTATGTGAGCTGCTGCCACAGCACGGCTACTGACAGGAATGTGGTGTGGTTCTGCAACTGGGAACTGAACCCAGGCCCCTGAAGCGGAGCACGTGGAACTTTAACCACTAGGCAGAAGCCACACTTTCTGCTAGGAGATCCTCACCACACAACAGTCTTCTTCCAAGTCAAGTAACTGCCCCCTTCCTCATGCCTTCAGTCCGAGAGATGGTATACATTAGCCTCTGTGACTTTCCTTACATTTCTGCAAATAATCCCTTTATTAAGTTCTCCTCAAATTATTCAATTTGAATGTGCAATCTTTTTTCTATCAGGACTCTGACTGATAAACCCAGTTTAGCCAAAATTTCTTCAAATATCTTCTATGTATATTTGGTGATCTTTTGGAGGTTTCCAAAATGGTGCATGAAAGCTCCTTGCTTCATTGTCTTCTGGGATTGCCTCATTCCTTGGTCTCATTCTCCAGATGAGTTGTAAGCTCTCTGCCAATTCCACCTTCCAGACTGATCCCACTCCAAAACTCTGCCCTTTGTTCCTAATACACAGACCCAAAGAGTCAGGGCACCCAGTATAAGCTCAAAACTTACTGTCCTATTCCCCCTGGTTGCCATGGAAATACATACACACACCCCAAACACACCAGCATTAAATTAAGTGTGAGACAAAGCCAAGTGTTTGCAAAGATGCAAAGCAACTGAAACTATCAATATATTGCTTGTGGGAGTGAAAATTCGTACAGCCACTTTTAGAAAAGTGTTTGGCAGAATCTACTAAAACTAAAATACATCCACCCTAATAACTTGGCAATTCCACTCGTAGGTATATCCAAGAGAAGTGACTGTATATGTCCAAAAAAGACATGGACAAGAATATTTGTAGCAGCACTACTTGTAATAGCTCCAAACTGGAAACAATTCAAGTGTCCATTAACAGCATTATAAACAAACAAACTGCAGGATTTAACAAAGAAGAAGATACTGATACATGCAATAATAAGGCTCAATCTAAGTTATTATGCTGAGAGAAAGAAGCTACGCAAAAAAGAGTACGTATTGTATTAGTCTATATGAAAGTCAAGAACAAGAAAAGTTACTTGATGGTGAAAGAGTGTGGGATAGTGATCCCCTTGGGGAGATCACTTCATTCCCAGAAATGGGAATGAAGAAAACCTCTGGGGGCTGGAAATGTCCTCTATCTTGATCTGGTGTACACATATGTAAAAATTCATCAGACTGTACCTTGAAGATCAGTAGTGCCCTTGACACATTCTGCTGTTTATATGCTGTCCCTCCATCACAAGTTAAAATCCAAAATGAGATTTGAGAACAATAATAATATTAAATATAAATGTTGATTTATTGAAATCTGATGTCTGAGTGATTCTAAATATCGTTATCAATGTGTTTATCCAAAACCATAATAATAAGTGGCTAATATTTCTTCACAGAAGAAGCATAGGAAGGTTGCAGGTAACCAAGAAAGATCAGTGAGATGGTTATAACTTGCAATTTATTTGTGAAATTTTTATTTCCATCCGAGTCTCTTTTCCAGGATAACTCCTATAATCATACACCAAGTCATAAACACAACTCGTGGGGAAATGAGTCATTTTGCAGACCCACAGGCAAGTGATAGGGCACAGTTATCAGGAAGACCCAGTGGGTGTCCTCCGTAATGGAAGAGTTTAGTTCCAATGTGGACACACAAGTTGGAGTAAAAAAACAATAAGGGGTCACATTAAGTGAACTTCCCTAGAAAAGGCAGGAATTTTTTTTGGTCTAGAGAAAGTTTCTCTAGGAATCTTTGGCATAACTACACTATTTTGACAAGCAACCAGGTGACCTAGGCAAAGTCCCTGTGACTTCTGCTTCTGCAAAAGCACTCTGAACGCTTTCAGCAGTCTGAACCTAAAGCAAGAGATCAACACGTTCATTGGTGAGGCATTTTGAAGTTTGTCTACAGCTCTGTGTGAAGGGTTTCAAGCTGACCGTGCCCAACAATACAATGCCGTGATCTCCAGTGACAACCATCCTTGAGGCCCAGAGTGTCCAGGCTGCTCACCCCCAGCCACCCCCCAGGCACCTCCCAAGTGGGTTCAGGGAAATGGTTTAGGGTCAAGACTCAAAGCTCAAAAACTCGTGTGCTGATGAGAATTGTGCTTCCCACTGCCCTCCACGCAAGGTCATGATCTGGTCCCTGCCAATTTCTCCACCCTCACTTCGTCCTTCTCCTCCTCTGCCTACCACACTATCTGAGGGCCTCCCTGTGCCTGGCCCTTTCCCACCTCCTGGCCCTCGCGCCTTCGTCTCCCTCTGCAGGAGAGCCCTTCCTCTAACCCTTGAAGTTACCTCCTCACCGTCTGGCCCCAGCCTAATTCTTCTTTCCTCAGAAGACCCTTCCCTGAAATCTCATCTAGAGCAGGTACGCCTTGGTACAACACGTATAACACGATTCTTTTCCTCTGCGGAGCTCATCATAATTTATGATTGTATAATTACTGTGTACTTACCTTTCTTCTCTCTGACTCTTCCCTTAGACTGGACCCACGAAGGAAAGAATCAAGGCTGAGTAGGGCACAGGGCACCAAATGTTTGCAGAACCAGATAGTTACGGAATGGAGAGATAGTACAAGGATTCCAAACATATAGATTACTGTTTCAGTCAGCCACCTCCCAAGGAAGTCCTCATTAAAATGATAGGCACAAAAAACAATTAGAAAATAAATTTTAATCCTAAAACCTGGTGCTGATGGGGCTGTAGGAAAAGAGAAACGAATTCATTGCTGCTAGTGGCAGAAAGCAGCAGGAGAACATCTTTGAGCCGGTAACAACTATTTGGCATCAGGAATTAATTTAAAATGAATAAAACTACTTTTACAAAGATATACATTTCCCATGTTTTCATAATAATTAAAGATTAGGAACACACTAAAATATACAACAAAGAGGGAACTGTTAATTATTGTATATCAACTGGATGGAATTTTTGCAGCTATCTGAAATTACATATGTATATTAGCATCATAACAATGATTGTTGACCATTTTCTCATATTAAATAATAAAGCCTAATAAATATACTCCACAAAACATTTATGCTACCATGTACAGATGCAAACAAAGAATGGAAGGGAACACTCAAAATAAACATCTTTGTGTGAAAGAACAGAAAAATATTTTCTTATTATCCCTGAACAACAAATAAATAAATAAACTTGACCAACAATGAAAATCCTACCTGGATCTCAATATCCAAATCCAAAAGTGTTTGTCACTAATGGTTGCAGACACCGATAGCTCCTAGCTCTGCCTGCTCCCCTCCTCCCTCAGCGGCTTTCCTCCTCCGCTCAGCGTGTTGGTCCTTCCACGCCTACCACCCGCCCACCGCAATGTCCCACCCCAGCACACAGAAGCCCTGCTGGGAGGGAGGCAGGCACCCATGTGACCCTTAGATACTTTATCCTCGGAAGTAGAGGTCAGCTCCTTTCTCCTGCTGTAAGACCTGCCTAAGCAACTGGTCCTCCCAGCAAAAGAGACGCACGTCAGACTTGACACAGCCCTGGAAAGAGGGAGTTTTGCAGAAGGTCTCCTGAGAATGCTTGGGAAGGGCACTCTCACTCACACCGGACTCCCCCGGGGGCCCCAGCTGAGGCTGCAGCATACTGATTATTCCCTCTGCAGCAGAGGTGCAGACCCCAGGGCTCTGGCTGAGGCTGAACCTGTGCTTGACAAGCAAGAAGAGTGCATTTTTTGCTATCCACACAACCTATCCATTGACCCCTCCCAAAGTGGGTCAGGAGAAGACAATCTTGAAGCTTCATGTTTGACTTACACACCAAAGAGTTCAGGGGCTCTTCAAGATATTCACATGAAGATGATTTTTATAGGTAAGAGATGGACATAAAGGAAGTGAAGAAAGTGTACTCATGCAATAGAAAATGACTGACTCTTTGTGAATTATGTCCTTGGGTATCTTTTGAAAAAGAGCTAAGTAGATTAACCCTCTAACTAAGAGCTGTCAAGGTGGTCATATATCTTTATTGTTACAGTTCTTAAAGTTTGATCAGAAACTTGACCGATCGGGTTTCCATGTGTGTCCGCAACCTATATGAGCAAGCCGACCTTACGTGGACGGGTCCTCTCCAGAGCTGTGCAGTCCTGCCCACCTCTCTGCCATTCCTGGGGCCGTGCATCACTCCTGCTGGGAAATAGCCCTCATCACTCTGAAGCTTCCTGAAGGCTCATTTAGGCCTTGGCAGGATGGCAGGTACAGAGCAGCTGTTCGCTCTGACTCTTTCCCATCATTTGACCGATTTTTAATCCGCTACAACGCTTCCAAAATTGAAAACGGAACTAGGTTGGATTCCTGACCAGGGCTGAGCAAGTGCAGGGCTGGCTGGGCTCATTACAGCAGGTGCCAGAATGAAGATGAATCTCTGTGACCGCCTGGACTCCTGGCGAGGCAGAAGCTCTGCTGCCAGGCACCCTCCATGCGTGGGAGTGAGGCCACCAGCCAGCCCCAGACACCTTCCTGAGCAGGGTCAGGGACACTTTGTCCTGACAAATCCAGTCGTCCTTCGACCCTCACCAAGACCTCCTTGGTTCTCTCTCAGCCATGAACAGACTATCTGGGAGAGTTTATTAAGAAGTGAGAGGCACTGATGTAAGAGACAAATTGCCAGCAGGACACAGCCACAGACTGCCATTCTTCAATTCATTCTAATTTGTATTCATTTAAGACATTTCTTATGAAGATTTCTTCCAGGCATTCAAGTTTCTTTTTTTTATTGTGGTAAAATAGAACATAAAATTTACTGTCTTAACCATTTTTAAGTGTACAGTTCAGTGGCATTAAGCACATTGTTGTGCAGCCATCGCCACCATCCGTCTCCAAAACTCTTCTCACTTTGTAAAACTGAAACTCCATACCCGTTAAACAATACCTCACCACTCCCACTCCCTCCAGCCCTTGGCAACCACCACTCTATTTTCTGTCTCTATGAATTTGACTTCTCTAGGAACCTCATATAGATAGAATCTTATAGTATTTTTCCTTTTCTAACTGACTTATTTCACTTAGCATAATATCCTCAACATCCATCCATTTTGTAGCATTTGTAGAATTTCCTTCCTTTTTAAGGCTGAATAATATCCTATTGTATGCATATACTGAATTATGTTTATCCATTTATCCATTGATGGACATTCGGCTTGCTTCCATCTTTGTGTGTGTGTATGTGTGTGTGTGTGTGAGTGTGAGGAAGATCAGCCCTGAGCTAACATCTGCCAATCCCCCTCTTTTTGCTGAGGAAGACTGGCCCTGGGCTAACATCCATGCCATCTTCCTCCACTTTATATGGGACGCCGCCACAGCATGGCTTGACAAGTGGTGCATCGGTGGGCGCCCGGGATCCGAACCGGCGAACCCAGGGCCGCCGCAGTGGAGCAGGCGCACTTAACCGCTTGCAACACCGGGCCGGCCCCTGCTTCCATCTTTTGACTATTGTGAACAATACTGAACATGGGTGTACAACTACCTGTCCAAGTCCCTGCTTTCCATTCTTTTGGGTGTATACTCAGAAGTGAAATTGCTGGATCATATAGTAATTCTATTTTTAATTGTTCGAGGAGCCACCATACCATTTTCCATAGCAGCTGCACCATTTTACCTTCCCACTAACAGAGCACAAGTGTTCTGATTGCTCCACAGCCTCACCAACAAATTTTATTTATTTTTTTGATAATAGCCATCCTAATGGGTGTGAGGTAGTACTTTATTATGGTCAGACTTCTTTTTAAGGATCAAAAAATTAAGACTATTTGCCTATTCCTGTTTCCCATAGGTGAATTCCATCAGCCTACTGATAATCTGATCCCCACAGTGACCTCAACAGCAGCTCCTGCTCCTCACCTCACGTCTTTGGGCCGGGCACTGGAGCTGGTTTGTATATGGATGCCCAAGGAGTGAGGCAATGACCTGGTGACAGATGGAAGCCTTGGCCACGATGTGGTTAGGAGGTGAGTGGATTAGGGCACCAGGTGAAAAGAAAAAGAGATCTCTCAGTAAGGCACAGGAAAAGAAGAAATGAAAGAGAGGCCTTGGAAAGATCCAGTCTTTGTGGGAGAAGCACTGAAACTTTGATGTCTCCCTGTGTGAACTGGTGGAGGGTCCTCCTCATTAATTAGCATCTGCGTGCATATGGAACTCAGGGAGGACTTTTCACTAGCCCAGCAAAGACTGCTAACTCAGCAAGTCATCTGGAACAGAAACCAGCTCTGCAAAGGCTCATGCTGAGAGCGGGTCATGGATCATCTTTTGCTAAATAAGAACCGAAGAATGCGTCCTATTAATGAGATGCCGCCCCATGACAGACATTGTGCAATTAAACCAGAAGAGGCCAAAACACAGTAATTAAAGAGAACAGATGAAAATGGGAGATGGAGGGAGAGGGAGAATCAAAACATGGTGTAGCCAGCCTCCTGATAGATTGAGAACATGCTTAGGATGGCTAAAAGGGTTAAAGGCAATGCCCACTCCAAATGACTTCTCCACAATTTGCTTTGACTTGATTTTTTTCCTCTCCGACTAGCCATGAATCCCACCAAACAGATGGGTTTGCACCACTTTCCTGTTATTCCGTGCACTTTCCTGTCCTGTCTTGCACTCTTGGCATTTGAATTGATATGTGCACACAACCTACCTTGCTCTGTCTCCTTCCTTCCCCTAAGTGGGCGTGGCAGTGACCACAGGCCACACACACCACAGAGCCATGGCACTAAGTCCTGAGAAGCTGTCCAGTCTTGACCAGCACAATCTTCACCTTGTCACCAGCCAGGAGGGGCCATTTCTCCATCAAGCAATGTTCAGCTTCACCCCTTTCCGCAAGTCAGGGTAATGTCAGCAGCAGTTCCTCTTCCAAGCACACATCTCACCTCTCCACTGTCAGCTGGCCAATGGATGCCCTGTGGCTTCCAATCCACCTGCCAGGGATCAGGGTCATGGTACAGGACCCTCACTTAGAAAAGCCCCATGCTTGGTTTAATGCTCACCTGTCGCTGTCTTGAAATTCTTAATAATTGTTTAACAAGGGCCCAGCAAATTAAGTAGCAGATCTTGCCAAGAATTTCTGACATTTTCTGAAATTAACTAAGCTCTAGGCAAGTGCAATTTCACTAGCTCTTGGCTATTATCTTTCCACTTGTCTTCGTTGTTTTCTGTTAACCTTGCCCCCACTTCTGTACAAGGCCCGGCCCCTGTGTCTCACAGTGTAAATGACTAGACAATTCAAAAATAGGTTAAAGATATTTCCCCCTCTCTTTATTTCTCAGCTGTCTCTATTTTCAAGCCAGAGTTTGCATGTGGAAAGGAAAAGAGTATCTGGTTATTTAAATACATAGCAAAAAAAGAAAAGTTTACCTGTAATAAAATGTCCATGTGAGGGGGCAGAAATGGCTTCGAAATAAGACTCACTTTGTAGCCCAAGTCTATGATAAGGTAGATTTGTGAAGATAACTGGTTCTGAAATAAAAATGATGCAACGCTCAGATCACTTTCCCACTGGCTCCCAGATTGTCCCCATTATTCAATCTATTTTTAAAAGTAACTTTCAGTCGTGTTGGCCATTGCTAAAAATAAGTAAAACATGCAAGCAGAATAAATGAAAAGAACGTACAAATTTCTTCTATGCAGAGATAAGCACTGTTGGCACACTGCATTCACTACACAAATCCTTCTCAATGCCCTTCTGTGTGCTGAACACTCTTCCACACTGGACACACTGCACGGATACCGCAGAGCAGCCACACTATGTCTCATGGAACTTACATTTGAAGGTGGAAACTCGATAGCACGTGGACACCAGGTCATGTGGCAATACACCCCAGAGGCTCTGCAGAAGAGCAGAGTAAAGAGAGAGATGAAGGGCTTAGACTAGGGGGCTGGGGAAGGTGCCTCTGATAAGGTGATGCTGAGCAGAGAGTAGAGGTGACAAACAAGGTTTGTCAGAAACAGTATGTGCAAAGGTGGAGGCGGGACAGACTGGGTTGTTGAGGGTAAGTCAGAGCCAGAGGGCCCAGAGCAGAGTGAGCCAAAGGGGAAAGGGGCCGGAGGTGAGGCCCGTCCGAGAGGCAGCAGGACCAGATCACAGAGCGCCTCGTGGGCCGTGCGAGGGCACTGAGTGTTATTCTGAGGATGGGCAAGTCCTGCAGGAGGTCGAGCAGAGAAGGACAGGGTCTGACGTAAAGAGTGAAGGGGCAGCAATAGCAATAGCTAACCTTACATGGCGCGCTCACTATGTGCCAGGTGCTAAAGCATAGTATGAAATGAGCCTGTATTAAAAGAACCTATGAAATCCTTCTACACAGAGACAAGTGCTGTTAGCACATTTCACTCTTTACACAAATGTACATATACACAAACACATATATATGCATGTGTAAATAAATATATGTACAGAAAATCCATGATTTTATATGTAATAGATATATTTAATCATGGATAATTTTGTGCCATATATTAAAATATATTTATATATTTATCTGTATATTTATATATATAATCCTAAGATTAAGTGAGTATATATAAATATATATATAATGAGTATTACAAATATGTAATAAACACATATATATGTTTAAAAATGTATAGTATTGAGTATGTACAAATACATATACATATAATGAGCATTATACACACACAAATATATAGTTAATACTTATGGCATTAAATGAGTTTACTCTCAATTAATCCTCATGGCTAGCTCATGAAATAGGAGCCATTATCAGCCTCATTTACAGATGAGTAAACTGAGGCACAGAGGAGCTTGCTGACTCACACACATAGTAAGTGAAGCTAGAGTTCTGTCTTGAGCTGCCTGGCTGGGAGCCCTGGCTCTTAGCCCCACACCATGTAGCTTCCAGCAGAGGTAGCAGAGATGTGTGCCGAGAATGCACTGTGGGGCTGGTGGTGTCAGGGGGCTGGCGGTGTCAGAGCCCAGAGTAGGGGAGGCCTGGGCAGAGGGCAGGGGCTGTGCTGGCACAAGAAGTGCAAAGCTGTCAGCTTCAGGACCTGTGCTGCGTGTGTGCATGCTGATAGGCACTGTGACAACGGATTGCACAGTGGCACTATCTCACAAATAGTCTTTAAAACAGAACTGTGTCTGGGACAACGTTCCAAGCAACTAAACATCTCTCTACAACTGTAGATTTAAACCTTTTTAAAGTGAGGAAAGTTTTGTTCAAATTAAGTCTTTCACATTAGTAAAAACAAACCAGAAAGACAACACTCACAGCTGCTCCCCTGCTGTCCTCAAATGGGTTCTCCAGGGAACACCCCAAAAGTTGCCAGGAACACAGATTGAGAATCACTGGTCTAGAGCAATAAGACGTTTGCTTTAACATGAACGCATCATTGTTTGTGTAACTAATCCCATGTTTTTGAATAAATAAGTGGTTTCCAATGCTTCATTATCAAACATTACAACAAACACCTGTATGTGTGTTTAATGGTGCTCTTAGTGTAATTTCTAGAGTGAATCCTCTGCCTATTATTACACATAGAATTACAAGGTCAGCTGTATGCCCATTTTTAAGGTGTTTAGAACCTATTGTCAAAATCATCCCCCAGAAATGCTATGTTAATTAACATTTCTACCAGCTCTTTCAGACTAGCAATTTCTCTGAACTCTCATACATGCGCACAATCTTTATTCATTTTAAAGATGAAAAATCTTGTTATAATATGACATTTAATTACAAGTAAGTATTTTTTTCTCATGCATTGGCCATTTGCGGGCTTTATTTTCTCTATTACCTGCTCCCTCCCTATTTTTCTACAAGCATTTTCATATTTTATTTATTAATTTGTCCATTTTTTAAATATATGTTAAGCACATTAAATTTCCAGTGATCATATAGGTAGCTCATATTCCCCCAAGTTCTTATTTCTCTGCAGCCTCATTTATGGTGTTTAAAATGATATCTAGTGAAGGATATTTAATATTTAGTGAAGTCTATCAATGGCATCTTTTTAGGACATTTAACTTTGGTGTCATGCATAGAAAGTTCATCCTCACTCCCAGATTGTATAAAACACTTTCCTGTATTCTCTTCTAGTATCTTTCAGGGTTTAAATTTTTACATTTAATCTTTAATCTTCATCTTTAGTTGATTTTTAAGTGTGTTTGGAAATGGGGAAAGGGTTCCTGAGAGATTCCATGACTTCTCTCCCTTCCTGATCTTTCACCATTGAGTGTGATGTTTCCCGTGGGTTTTTCATATATGGCGCTTATCATGTTCATGTAGTTTTCTTCTATTCCTAACTTGTAGAGTGTTTTTGTCATAAAAGTGTTGAATTTTGTCAAACGCTTTTCTGCATCAATTGACATGCTCATGTGGGTTTTTCCCTTCATTCTATTAATGTGGTGTGTTAGATTGACTGATTTTCATATGTTGAACCATCCTTGCATTCCAGAAATAAAACTCACGTGGTTATGGTGTATAATCCTTTTAATATGCTGCTGAATTCAGTTTTCTAGTCTTTCGTTGAGAATTTTTACATCAATATTCATAAGGGATATTGGTCTGTAGTTTTCTTTTCTTGTAGGGTCTTTGTCTGACTTGGGTGTCAGGGTGATGCTGGCCTTCTAGAATGAGTTAGGAAGTGTTCTTCCCTCTTCAATTTTTTGGGAAAGTTAAAGAAGAATTGGTATTAACTCTTCTTTAAATGATTGGTAAAATTCACCAGTGAAATCATCAGGTGCAGGGCTTTTTTTGTTGTTGAGAGATTTTTGATTACTGATCATTCTCCATACTAGTTATAGCTCTATTCAGATTGTCTAATTCTTTGCAATTTGGTAGGTTTTGTGTTCTAGGAATGTGTCCATTTCATCTAGTTTATCCAGTTTGTTGGTGCACAGTGCTCTCTTATAATCCTTTTTATTTCTGTAGAATTGGTAGTAATGCCCTCATTTTCATTTCTGACTTTAGTAATTTGAGTCTTTTCATTTTTTTCGTAGTTGATCTAGCTAAAGGTTTGATTGATCTTTTCAAAGAATCAACTTTTTGTTTCATTAATTTTCTCTGTTGCTTTTCTATTCTCTATTTAATTTATCTCTGCTCTAATCTTTATTGTTTCCTTCCTTCTGCTACCTTTGTGTTTGCTAAGCTCCTTTTAATCATGTGAATATTTCAGATAGATATTTTTAAAGCTTCCTGCACAACTGCCTTGCAAATATTTTATTTTACTGCCTTGGAGTTAACACACAGCCTCATTGTCAAATTCACCTCCATCCTAAGCTGCAAATACTCTCCCCTCTCTAATAAATGTAAACCTAAAAGACTGCTATCTCCAGCTTGCATCAAATGACTTCATTTGAAGATCATTCTCAAAGCCAACAAAGCACCTGGTTCTTTCTGAGTTTTGCCCTTTCTTTCACATTGCCCTCATTTAAGTGAGTAGATGCCAGCAATGTTAGCCCCAGGAGCCTCACCCCCTTGACTGTTGCCCCAAGTTCAGTGGGTTTTGCCTACACCAATGGGATTTTGGGTACCAACTCCACTCTGCAGATTGGTATTCAGTCCCACTCGACAGGCAAACATTTTGAGATGGAATCTGTGTGATTTGGAGACCACTTTAGGCCCTCCAGATTTGGTATTGCCTTCAGGGGTCTATGCCTTGATCACAAGTGTGCAGGTGCGCAGGCTGTTGCAGCTCCCAGTGGTCCAGAAATTATACATAATTATCCCAGAATGGAAACAGTTCTTTATCAGACTCAATATCAGCTCTGTTCCCCTGGTGTCAGAAAAGACAAAATGAGTCAAATGGGCAGATCTCTCAGCCCCAGCCTGTCCCACCTAGCTGCACACCCCCTACAAACAAGCCTCCCAAGATGCTGTAACTGACACAGCGTGTCTGCATGCAGTCCAGCAGCTGAAGCCCAGCAACCAGCACTATCTATTTTAGTAACTTGCCCTTTCACTGCTTCCAGCTTGTCAATCAGCTCCTCAAAGGATAAACTTTTCAGTGTGTCTGCTGCTCCATGGAATTATTTCAAAGAGGTGACCAGGCCAGGTCAAATCTGCTTAGTAACAAGGTAAAAATTATTGCTCTCTATTAAGAGTCTGCCTTCTTCCTGTTGCCACCATCAGGAGGAGGGGAGGAGGAGGGGGAAAATGAGATGACTTGTTTATTTCTACAAGTCAGACTTACAAGCTGTTATTTCTACCCAATCCTGTCATCTGCAGGATGAGTCCCTTGCCTGGGGAGTTTTGAGGGAGGGCAGAAAGCCCTGCACTCTGCTGATTGGCTGCTGGGTGCCCCTCCTATCCAGACAACTGTAAGGGAGTGTTGAATGGCTGTGATGTGGTTGTGTAGGGCCCTGTGAAGGCTGACACTTTAGCAAGCACAAATGCGTGTTTTATTTATTACGTGACCACTTCAATTGGATTGCAGCTATCGCCTGAATGGTCGGCTATGTTTGCATACCTTATTTTTACAACTGGCAGATAAAAAACTCCTCTGAGGTTGGGACTGCAGGCTCATCTATTAATAAATCACTAGCAGAGGAAGGAAAAATCAGAAAGAGTTTCAAGCCTCATATTAGAAATAATTATGTGCAGAAACATAAAAGCATGACAGTATGGAGAGATGACCGCCAAGCAGACAGAAGGCAGTCCTGGTTCTCCTCCTTGTGTGAGGGCAAAGGGGCCTCCTCACCCTTACCTCCTGGAGGGAATGATGGTTGGACAAGGGGGTGACCCACAAGGCACTATGGGAAGTACACATTCAGATCCCAAATTGTGGACTGCTTTGTCCAATGGGCCTCTGAGCACATAGTGGGCAGTGTCCCGCAAATGCACGTGGCACCTGCTGGCCTGGCCCCTCTTGATGCCCTGGGAATGACTTCAGAAGGACCAGGCAAGAGGAAGACGTGCCTGTGGTGTAGAGAGTCTCTTATAGCCCTGCAATAAGTACTGTGGGATATTCAGTCCTATACTATAGTAAAGCCAATTGCAACTTTCCCTGTGGTCTCTGTCCCCCAGCTGGAGGCCAGGAGAGAATAGTCCTTGGGAATAGTCCAAGTGTCCCTTTCATGGCACAGTGGGCTTGTGCCCATCCTCAGTCCAGACATTCCACTCCCACAATTGGAGAAGGGGCATTGGCAATAGGCTGAATAATAAGAAGCTCCTCCATCCATGTTTCCTGCCCTTAAGGATGAGTCTTTGTGGGCCTGGGTGCCTTGGAGGTTTGAGACTAAAGGTCGGTGTTGGGAGTGGAGTGGCTGACCTCAGTGCCTGGCCTCAGTCACTCCTAGCAGCCTGGAAGGAACTGCTTCAATAGTGCTTCCACCCCCTTTCTCGGTGGGTCCAAAGAAGGTTTCTTTCTCTTCAGGTCCAGACTCGCCCTACTAAATTCTTTGGGTTGAATTAGATGAGAAGAAATGACCTGGGAAAATGATAACCAAGCTGTTCATTAGGTGTCCTGTGGAGTCCATTCCAACTCTTGGGGCAGAGGGTTTATCTGCTTCTTGTATGGACCTTCTTATTGGTGAGGTAAGACGTTCTCTGACCCAACTGTACAGAGTTGACCTAAGATTGCAATAACTCAAGAGGGTTATCAGGGACAAGGAAAAGCAAAAACTACTCTGAAAAATCCAAATGGCCTTGGAAAGCCCAGGCAGGAGCTTTCCCAATGGCTCCTGCAGAAATCAATCTTTACAACAGATTTCTAGACTGAGTCTAGTCTAGCCCATCACAACCTTTCTTATGTCTGGTGTCATGACTGCGGGACACAGATTAACACACAGTAAACTCCAGTCTTCCAGTAACCAGCCACATCCCAGCAGTGCTGTGTCACGTGGACCAGCTCTCTTCCTCTGGGGACAGAACCCATGAGAACATAGCCCCAGCTCCTGAAGGGTGAACAGTGATGATGCTGCAGCAAAGAGTTGAAAGACAGCTGGCTTGGTTTTCCTTCTCGGTTTCTAACAAAATGCTCGTACTGGGGAAGGTAAAGCCCCGTGGCTGACCCTTGTATCAGAAGACAAATCTTGAGTAGTTTCAGCCCCTCTGATACACAGACAGGAAATGCAGTTGTGTTTTGTGTAGTTACAAACTACAGGCCTGTCACACCTGCACTGTAATTACTGGATTCCCTCTGAGTTATTATTTCCTAAAATTAAAAAACAGAACTGACAGGTCCCGCCATCCCCTGGGTTCTGACCAGGGGCTTCCTGTTCCTACGATGAGCCCCAGTTCACTGATATACTGCATGTTATTCTCTCCTAGGGCACCTTGGGGTGGGAGGGTTGCTCGTCAACAAAGTTTAACATTTTCCTCTTAATCTACTTGCTTCCTTTGTCAAATTGTAGGTCCCGCAGATCACACTGATATGTGAGACCCTCCCCACCTTCCCACCCCCGTGTTGCGGGAGCACAGCTGTGGGAGGACAGTCTGTAGCAGCAGAGTCTGAGCCTGTCCTGGGAAATCCACATTTGGACGCTGGAGATGCTGGGAGCCATCCCTCCTGGCTGGCCTCCAGGAAGCCGCTAAACATCAGCATTGTAACGTCCACGTCAGGAACAAGCAGATGTGTTGAGAAATGTCCAGGAAAACACAGGAAGTGCTGAACCTATGGAGAGGTTGTCTAATAAACGTTTAAGGACAGCACTGCCGTGGGATCAGGTTCCGCTCCCTAAAATGGGGAAGGTTAGATGTTTGTTTCAACTTTTTTGTTCTTAAAGCAGAGCTGCCCCTCTGTAGGGTGGTGTGTGGGTGATTCACGCTGAGTCAGCTCTGGGAGCCAAGAGGGAGCTCCGATGGGTGGGGAAGCGCATGGAGAAGCCTCCCAGGGCGTCCATGCTCAGTCCTCCCAGGAAGCAGAAACATCTGGCTGCTGCTGGGAAAACCTGGGTGGTTCTGGAGCCTCGCAGCGCCTCAGACCCTCAGCAGCAATGCTTGCACATGCACCATCTTGTAGCTCTGATCCAGCGAGCAGAGTCACACATTCTGGAAACTCAATTTTTTTTCTTATGTTTCACTCAATGCCATGTTTAAGCTTGGAGAACTAATTGACGATTTGGAATCAATAAAATAGTAATGTTAGTAATAATAATAAAGGCAGCTATATTCAGTCAGTGTTCCGTCAGGAAACAGCCAAATTTTATCTAGTTGTAAAGGTGTCCAAAGCCAAAAAAGCCAGAGAGGGCACACTCTTGGCTGGAACTCAGCTGGCGAGGGGCATGTAGGAAACTCAGCCCTAAACCCCCGCTAACCCATGCTTATTCCGACCAGAGTTACCCCTCCTCCAGCGTCACCACCATCAATGCTGTTCCTTCAGCCTGGACCCTCCAGCCGGAGAACATTTTGTTTCTTTCCTCCCTATTCCCCCAAATCCATCACAAGGCCTGTCAGGTCCCTTTTAGTTCTACCCACTTCTCTCCATCTCCTCGGAGCCCACACTAGCCCAAGCCACATGTGTCTCTCACCTATTCCTTTGAAACGGCCCCTACCTGAGCTCCCATCTTTCACTCGGGGTCAACTTCTGTTTAATTCTCCACGTGTAGCAAGAATTATCTTCTTACAACTTAGGTTGCCAGATTTAGCAAATAAGAATTCAGGATGCTCTGTTAAATTAGAATTTCAGATATACCATGAATATTTTTTAGCATAAGTATGTCTCAGGCACATATGACCCAGCAATTCCACTCCTAGGTATATACCCAAGAGGAATGAAAATGTATTCACACAAATACTTGTATATAAATGTTTATAGCAGCATTATTCAGGAAAGCCAAATGGTGGAAATAACCCAAATGTCCACCAACAGATGAATGGATGAACATAATGTGGTCTATCCATACAATGGAATACTATTCAGCAATAATAAATTAAATACTGATACATTCTATAACATGACTGAACCTTGAAAACATTACACTCAGTGAAAGAAGCCAGTTTCCAAAGACCACATACACGTGGTTCCATTCCTATGAAAGGCCAGAATAGAGAAATCTATAGAGAAAGAAAGTAGATTAGTGGTTGCTTGGGGCTAAGGTCGGGATGGGAAGGCTGGGAGGACAGGAGGTGATAGGTTAAGTGTATGGGTTTGTTCGTGTTTTTTTAGGTGAGGAAGATTTTCTGAAATTGACTGTAGTGATGGTTGCACACATCTTTGAAGACACCAAAAAACACTGAAATGTACATGTTAAATAGGAGAATTCTGTGCTGTGGGAATTATATGTCAATAAAGCTGTTTGGAAAAAAAAAGTATGTCCTATGCAATATTGGGCATATACTTATTCTAAAAATTTAGTTTCTCTTCATCGCAAATTCACATTTCACTGGGCATTCTGTACTTTATCTGGCAACCCTACTTACCACAGAAATCAGACCATGTTACTCTCTTGCTTAGATTCTTTCAATGATCTGTCTTTGCAATGAAAAAGAATCCATATGCCTTAAAAACCTTCAAAGACTGAGAATTACCTGGTCCCCACCCTGCCTCCCACCTCCTCTCACGCCAGCATCCACCTCGCTTACTATATTCCAAACTTGGGCTGCAGTTCAGTGCTTCTAGCAAGACTCGCTCTTCACCGACCCTCGGTCTCCTTTCCAAGGCGGTTCCCTCCCTGCCACACTCGCCTCCCCACCACCATGGCAGACTTCTTCTTGTGCTGAAGACCCCACTTACATTTTAATGGTAACAGTTCTGGTGAACTAATGTGCCAAAGGTAATTGAAAGAAAAACAAACAGAACATCAAGGGTGAATTATCTAGCCTGGGGAAAAAACTCGAAATGATCGTTGTTTAGTCCTAACATCAAGGCACTTTTTTTCTAATACAGTTTTTATCAGGCATCTTCCAAGTGGATTTGTTGTCAATCATCGATTCTTGTCTTCTCTTTTCTTTAGTGGGGAGACTGTTCTATAGTGGGTATCCCCACCTCCACTCCACCCCCACTGTCATCATTCTCCAACCCAGCATCCTGTTCAGTGCCTCACGGGCACCTTCCCAGGGGTCATTGTTTCACTGATCTTGCTCCCTGTGGGTCCCCTGCAGGGAGAGCGCACGCAGGGACCACACTCGCCTCGGCCCAATCACATTCCAATCCCTGCACAGGGCCTGGCACCAGTGAACGGCTCGCGCTTCTGCACCCTTGGAACAGTGCCTAGCACGCAGGAAGCACGCTGTAAGCATTTGCTGTTAGAAGGAGGAGGAGGTCAATACATACTTTTTGAACAAAGTTCGTGGAAAATAGAAGGAATGTTGAGGTGGCTCCCAGTGCCGGCGGTAGAAGTGACACAGAGAAATAAAGGCCTGCGAGGAAGAAAGAGGCTCTGCCAGAAGGAATATCCTAGACCTACTCCTCACTGCTCAAGTCAATCTTCACTGTCAGCACCGTGAGCACCGAGACACAGGCTTGGTCCTAAAGGGTCTGTGCCACAGGCCGTGTCTCCAAGGCCTTGCCCATCTTGGCCAAGGCTGACCTGCCACCTGCTCACTCTCACCTGGTTTCACCTGCATACAGAAGCTGGGGGAGAGAAGAGGGGCCCAGGCTCTGGACCAACTCTGAACCAGTACATGCTCACCTACCCACAGCTGCATTTATTTTTCTTCCAGACTGTTCTACTTCAGACCGTGAGACCATAGACCACTCTAGTTTGTATGTCTAATAAATGCAAGAATATGAGGCCAATTTATAACCCTCACGTGATCAAAGGGCCCAAAATAATGCTAAGTCTCAGATTTCCTACATGAAAATTGCAATATCATGGTTTTTTTTTTTTTTTTGTGAGGAAGATCAGCCCTGAGCTAACTTCCATGCTAATCCTCCTCTTTTTGCTGAGGAAGACCAGCTCTGAGCTAACATCTATTGCCAATCCTCCTCCTTTTTTTTTCCCCAAAGCCCCAGTAGATAGTCGTATGTCATAGCTGCACATCCTTCTAGTTGCTGTATGTGGGACGCGGCCTCAGCATGGCCAGAGAAGTGGTGCATCGGAGCACGCCCAGGATCCAAACCTGGGCCGTCGGTAGCGGAACACACGCACATAACCCCTAGGCTATTGGGCCGGCCCAGCAATGTTATCTCTTTAAGCCTCTGTTTAAAGCATTTGTATGCTAGAGAGAGAAGAGGACCTTTGCACAGTGGAAAGTCAATAAGAATTTTTTTCTTAAAAAGTGAGAACGTTTGAAAAGGAAACCATCACCAAGTAATTTGCAAGCAGATGAGCTGTATGTTCATGTGTATCAAACCCCTGGTCAGATCCACACCCACACCCCACTCCGCTGACCTCCTGCACACAGCCCCCTCTCCCACAAGAAAGAGAGAAGACAGGAACTGACATCAAATCCATTTGGAAGAAACCTGTTAAAAACTGTAGTAAACAAAAAAACCCTCAACATTAAAAATTAACTCTGATTATTTCAAGCTTTTTTTCCAGGCTGCGAAATTCACCCTTGATGTTCCATTTATTTTTCTTTCAATCACTTTTGAGACATTAGGTAACCAGAACTATGAGAATTATTTTTAAAACTTCTATAAGAATGGCTCTTCTCAGAAGGGGTTTAAGATAACCCTGCAGTCGCTGAATCTCACAGAGACGGCTGATCCCAGAGAGAAAACACAGCACGGTGGGAAAACAGAACAGCCCACCATGGGAGCCACCTCAACATTCCTTCCACGTTGCATGAGCATTTGTTCAAAAATTATTTCCTTCATGGGTCCTCTTGGGTTGACAAGTAGAGCCAACACCCAGCATTTTACGGAGCATATTAGGAGAAGTAAATTGTTCTTTGAAGCACAGATATAAGCAAAAACTGTGAATCCTTGACCGTGAATAGTAACAGAAGGTTTGGGGCAAGAAGTAAACATCCCAGAGCAAACTCTCCAGTGTGGGACAGTCTCAGCGTGCTACCCGTGAACGAGGACATGGAAGAATCCTTGGATGGAGGAAACCTGAGAGGAAGAAACTATTCTCTTGGCCACACTAGTTAGGGATACTCACCAGCTTCCAAGTGAGAAGGAACTGGAGGCCAAGATCAGAATCTTCTGCACAGCATTTCTAATTTATTGTCTATGAGAATTTAGAATAAACTGGTTGTGGTTCCCAAAAAAGCAAAACCCTTCTTCCTCAAAGGTAGACGACCTGAGGCTTTGGGTCTGTGAGAAGATGGAGCCACAGGCCCAGCACCTCGAAATCCAGGATACCCAATCTGCCGCCCGGAACCCAAAGTAGCAGTGTGCTTGTCTTCTCACTCCTCATCAAGCAGGATGTTTTAAGCAGGTATTCCCCCATGGTACAAACAGAATACTTCATTTTCTTTTTTAATCATGAATTTTGAGCCCAAGGTGGGCACATTTCCAAGCACTCAGTCACTGAAAGATTTTGAAGACAAGGCTTGAGGTATTCAAGAGCTTTTCAAAATTAAGTCTTTTCATTTTTCTTCTGTCATCCTTACCTGGGGTTTCCTGTCACTGCTGATCCATGGGAAACCGAGAAATTGTTGGAGCAGATGAAACACCCCAAACGCTCATTCATTATCCGGAAGAAACCAATGGAGCAGTCATGGCAAAGGGGCTCCTATAATCTTCGGAGTGGCCTTTTGTAGAAAATCCAGGGAAAAATCCATTTTTAAAAAATTCTCTTCCCTTAATGAGTTGGAAATATCGAATATTCAAGCTGAAGGAATGCTGATCATAATGAAGGGCAGGATTGATGGTGACGCTAAAGCCACCGCAAATAGCGGCGCTCACATTCTTTTTCACGACGACTTGGACTCGGGCCCCCCAGACTCATCTTCTCCCACCACTCCGGGCCGTCCAGCGCGCTGCTCCTCATTTGTTACAACATAAAAGTCCCCTTAATATTTTTTATCATTTCACATCACAGGCACAAAACGACACCCTCAGGCACAACCTGTCCACCCGTGCATGTTTTTAGCATTGCCAGCGTCTTCTGCAATTTTGTGAAGGTTGAAATGAGCCTTCGCAGTGCTGGGAGAAGTGACAAACCACTGATCTCGGAGCCTGCTGATTTTCACCCCCGCCTGGCCCCGCTGCTCTCGAGAGCTCGACATGGCTCAGCCTCCGCGATGGGGCCAGGCACCGGGCGAGGCTCCAGGCCAGCACCGGCCAGACGCGCACGGCAAGGGGTGAGCGCCAGGCCGCAGCTCTCTGGAGCGTGGAGCGCAAGCCCTTCGGCTCCTCAACCTGTAAGTTTTCCAAGTAGGAGTCCTTCAAAGAATTGCTTTCTACCAAAAAGTACCATACACACTCATCCTGGAAAAAAACTAAAATAAAACCAAGATTTCTGGCAGCTCTTTCCAGTCATTTTCATAAATACCCTGCAAAGGACTTGGTTTTTGTTTGTTTTTAAGCCTATTTTGCTTAAGGTAACAAAAATGCTGGGGCTCTGCTGGGATTTTGACGCTAAGTGATTTTGCAACGTTGCAGCAGACTCTGTGAGCATCTTGTCAGCTAGTTTTTCTGGGATGCTTAAAGTGAGTCACAAATGATGTGGTTTGACATCCATCACCTTGAGATGAACCAGCACCCACTTATCTCCTGCTCTGTAATTTTCATAAGTGCTGGATGTGGCTCTGCCTTTCAGGCCACAGAGCAGGAAGCCTCAGTGTCACTGAAGCAATTCTCCGCCTGGCACTTCTCTGTCCTCTGGTTCCCATTCTGGCAAAGAATTTCTACAGGGCTTAGTGGCCTCTGGATCCACAGACCAATCCTCCACATCACGGGCTCCTCTCTCCAGCAGACCCATGCTCCCCCTTCCACTGCCCAGGTTGCCCCAGCCTGGGTGTCATATATGAACGTCAGATGCCCCCCATCCCGTGGCTTTGTTCCAGGGACACACACTGAGGGCTCCCTCCAATCCGGCCCTTGGTAAAGAAGAGGACCAATGCATAGCCTCCTCCGGGAAGTTAGGAGAAAGAGAAGGAAGAATAGCACCCAGGAAGGAGATAAATCAAGACCGTGAATAATTGCTCCTGCCATCCTAAAGGCAACAATTACTGAAAATAGAAAAAGCAAAATGACTCATTTCTCCTACAGAAATGCTGCCAGTTGCCAGGTGTTAACATGAAAGAAAATTACCAAATAGCAGGTAAAAAAAAGTGTCCTGATTAACCAAATAGCTAGGAAACTGCATGGTTTTCTTCTCTCCTTTACCATGCCCTCCCACCCAAGAACTTACTGCACTTGCTATGAAAAAAGGGGTGAAAAAAGCAGGAAAAGAACACCAGGACCCAGACACGGAGAAGCACATAAAGCATGCAAGATCACAAACACATAAAGCACATCAAAATCAATCTGTCATATTACTATATTTACTCCTTTGCCCCTCTTCTGCTGGCTGGCTGCGTTATAAATCTCCCGCGGAAGAAGGGAAGGTGGCGAGCGCAGGTAGCGTATCCTGAGATTTCGAACATAAATATGGAGTTGCGGGCGAAGGCAAGCAGCCTATAATGCGTCCGCTTCTTTGATAAGTTAATATGTCCTCATAGCATAAGGCATACGCGAGCTTGACATTTGAATCATTTATGGCTTGGGGGGGAAATGGCAGCAGCCTTATTTTTTTTTCTGGAAAAGAACCCACATGTCTTTATAAGCAGTGAGAGTGTCATTGATGGCGCTCGGGAGCCTTTCCATTTCGCCCATAAACCATGTGTTTGGGAGCCAGGCCATTTCTGTCGAGGAGTTATTATTCGACAGTTCCAACTGGAGAGCCCACCATCTCGGCTCAATGAGCTGCTCTGGGCCTCTCCGCCGGGGCCCTGAGCAGATATCAGCCCAGCACGGTCATTGGAAGGCCCAATGGCGCATGTGCTGTCAAAATGCCTTTTCTCCCATCAGCAGGCTGCAGTCTTGGCGGGGCAGGGAAGTCACTGAGTTATCAGGGAGGTACATTCAATTTGAATAGCTTGTGGTCTGAACACAACCCACTCTGCACTGGTGTCCTTCGAGGTTTCTCACATCAGTTTGGTTCATTCTAGGCCCTCATAAAAGATTGAAATAGGCCCTAACTCTGGATCTGAATCGTGTGTTTGAGATGTGGCCAACGTTACTGAGCTGCAACACAAACTATCTCAACACTTACATGCATTAGCCACTCTGTCCCCGCACCCACAACCCCACCCATACTTACACCCACCCTCCCTCCAGCATTTATCGAGCACTTGGTCTGAGCCCGGTCTGGGGACCCAGCCCTCAGGAAGCTACCATTTCTCTGCCTAGCCCCCAGCTGAAACGTCTACATGCTACAGCACTACCAGAGCGATTGTTGGAGGTGTCAGGGGTTGGCAAGGGTTGGCGAGAGTTGGTGAGGGTGAGGGAGGTAGAGAGGCTGGGGGAACAATAGAAGAGTCTGGGGTTCCACCTTTTTGCCCCTGAATTGTTTTCCCAGTGTCAGAATTAGGCCTGGCCCCAGGCTTCTTGACATCCAAGCCCAAGCCATCTGCTGCTTTAGACGCAGATGAGAAAAAGACCAGAGTGGGGCTCCCAGGACTATCCATCCTACGTCTCATGGGGAATCTTTTTCTCTTCCTAAGTCTTTTACCTTAGATCACCCTGCTTCTCTGGGAACAGAGGGAGCTCATCATTTTCCTCCACGTCCTCCCGAGAGTTCACCTTCTCAGTCACTCCATCTGTCCCCAAAGTCTCCAGGTACCTCACTCCCCACCACGCCCAGATGCAGTCACCCAGTCGATAGATTTCCTCTTCCAGGTGCCTTGGGAAGCCGTCTCCTCACTGCTCTCCTCCCACACTCAGCCTCTCAACCTGAGGTTCACCAAACACCTCGGTGCCAGCCTGGGCACCTCCCACTCTAATGCGTCCTAGACATCCCATAGCCAGATCCTTCTTTCACTCAAACTCCTCTGGCTGCTCCCTGCATTACACAACATGCTTCTCTCTGCCATTCACGGCCAAGCTTGTTCAAGAGCAATAGAGCCCAACCTCTCTTTTCACCGACTCCCTGCTGTCTGCCTTCCACTTGCTCCAGATCCCTCCCTCTTCTCGTGACCATCAACACTTTGCCTGTCACACAGGTCAGTGGACACTGTTCAGTTCTCACTCTCTCGCTCCCTCCATGGCTTTGGGCTTTAGTGGCATGACCACATTTTTGCTATGATTTCTTCTTTGGCTTCAAGACAGGGCCCTCCTGGTGGGATCTCTCTGGCTTCTCCAGCTTGGTCTCCTCATAACCAGACTAACTTTTTGCTGCCTCTCTTCTCCAAGCATGGTCCAGGCACTAGTAAGGAGCTGTGAGAAATGCAGAATCTTTGGCCCTACCCTAGACATACCAAATCCACGTCTGCATTTTAGCAAGATCCCCAGGTGACCTGAACACACATTAATTCTGTGAAGGGCTGTCTTAGAGCAGTGTCTCCATTCTTAGTTCATCATGGAAATCGCCTGGGACGTCGGGAGGTTTCCCCTCCCCTGTGGGAGGTGATGATTCCCTCCTCTTGGTGCCATCAGGGTTTCTTACCCTGTTTTCCCTGCACAGCCTGCTCCCAGTCTCCCAGGATCTCATCAGCCCTCTGCTGACGACTCTTAGACCTGTATCTCCACCTCAGATTTCTCTCCCAATTCCACATATCCATCTGTATTAGTGTCTTGGAGCTGCCATAACAGAGGACCACAAACTGAATGGCTGAAAACAATAGAAACTTGTCTCACAGTTCTCTGAAGGCCAAAAGTCAGAAATCAAGGTGTTGGTAAGGCTGGTTCCTTGTCTCCTAGCTTCCAGTTGCTGCTGGCAATTCTTGACATCACTCCAATTTCTGGCTCTGATCATATGGCGCTCTCCCTGTGTCTTCTGGGTCTCTGTGTCCAAATCTCCCTCTCCTTTCTCTTAAAAAGAGACCAGTCACTAGATAGGGTCAACCCTAACCCAGTTCAACCTCATCTTGATTGCATCTGCAAAGACCCTATTTCCAAATAAGGTCACGTTCACAGGCACCAGGGGTTAGGATTTGAACATATCATTTAGGAGGAAACAACTCAACCCACAACACCATCCACCTCCCTGACAGCTGTACTGGGTGGTCCCACGAGCCCCTAAATTTGGCATGTCCAGAGCTGGACTCAGCACTCCTTCTCTGGTACCTGCTCTGGTTTCTGTCCTCCCATCCCAGCAAAATGACCCGCCATCCACCGAGACCAGGGCCTCAGTTCTGATCCCCACCTCCTTCACTGAACCGGAGCCACCAACTCACTTTACATCTCTCATTCTCCATTCCTGCTACCCCACCTCAGGTTAGAGTCCCATCATCTCTGTCCTGAGCCATTGTACCAACTTTCCCTCTGGTCTCCAGACCTCCAGGCCAGCTCCCTGCACTCGACCACAGACAGTTCTCTTACTAAACATGAATCTGACCTTGTCACTTCCCTGAAAACTGTCTTCCATGATTCTGATGGAAGACCAGACTCCTCCACGGGGTTTTAAAAGTCCAGGCTGCCCTTCCCAGCCCCCATGTGCTCCAGACTTGCCTCTCACTGCTCCACCTCCTCATAGTCTATTCCCCATGCATACAAACCTGCCTCAGCTCCCCAGACAGGCACTGCTTTCTCAGGACTAGCACCTCCTTATCTGCTAGATTTCAGCTCAAACATCACCTCCTCTGGGAATCTATCTCTGAGACTTGAGTAGCTTGGGCATCTCTCCACTTCTCTCCAAAGCACCAGGTATTCACTCCCAATGCAATACCTGACCCATTGCGTTGGAATTGCCTGCTTACTGTTCTGAGTATCTCATTGTGTTGCAAAGGGCATAATAATGGGAAGTGACACACATTCACCACAGAACCCCCTGTGCCTGGACAGTGCCTGACATGAGAGGTGCTCAGGGGATGTCAGCGAACTGAATCAAAATGAGGGAAAAAAAGAATGTCTGTCGTCTCGTTCATAGTCAAGTCTCAGACTAAACAGACTTTCCAGGACAATGAGGCTTCTTGGGGAATATTGACTTCCTGGCTGAGATCAGTGGCTTGATAGTTAATTGCCTTATAAACTGTTTTCTGAAGCTTGTAGCTTAGGAAATGTGCTTAACTACCCTGTTCATCATTTACTCATCAACCCCAATGGAAAGGTGATAAAGGGCTGTCACAATCAAAAGCCCTGGAAATCTGGATGATCCTGAAATTTGTTTTGTTATTTTTTAGTGAAGCAAATTATTTTATCTAGTTTTTGGCCTTATAAGGTTTGAAAAGATAAACCAGCCAGTCTGTCATATGTTCTTCGAATTATTTAAGAGAAAGCAAAGAACATGTTTTTGGATTGGCCCTACCCCTAAGGAGCTCTTTACCTAATTAATTCCCATAAAACCACTGTGAGTTAGGTGAAATGAGTTAAAAGTCAGATCTAATTCACTGGAAGCCACGGGACCACATCTCAAAAATCACCCTCCCTAATGGAATCAAATCAGGGTCTCCATAGACAGCTTCACTGCTGAATGGGGCATGGAGGCATAATTCCTCCCCATCTTCCAGTGGCCCTCCATAGCACCACCATCACAGTCGCTGTTGTCTTCATGTTTGTCTCCCCTGGACCACCATCTTGGCATCCCCATAGCCTCATCTGTGCCTATGCCCTGGAGTAGGAGCCCTGGGAAAATCAATGTATGGGCCAGCATAGTATTATAAGTGGGAATCATCAACTGATGGACCAGTAGACTCCTCCATTTTAAAAGTTGTTCTGTAAGCTAACACCTATATTCCACATCTCTACAATTTTTTGGACATGTAAACCAGTACCTTCCCAACATTACAGCATCTCCTAATCTCACGATGCTCATGTCTTTTGTATTCAGAACCCCAGTCAAGTTACATTCACAGAACAAACGTTTTCCCTTATTACTGGCCACAAGCAGATGATAGGAATAAATGCAGCATACAACTCATAACATGTAGAGTTGAGTATCTCACAGACTCACAAAGATGTCTATGAATAAGTTGTGGAGAACAAGGCAGAAATATGGAAAGGAAAAATGGATTTGAAAGATAAAGAGAAATTCCCAAAAGTGCAGAGCCACAATACAGTTCTCCAGACCATGGGATCCAGAAAGAAATGGAACAAGCTGAAGTCCAAAGGGAGGTGGCCTGGCCAGGTCATGCAAGATCTCCTTAAGACAGTGGAACTCCACTCTTCTCCCCCGGAAGCAGAGGAGGTTCTCTGTCAGCTCAGGCTCATAGGCAGGCCCAGCGTTCTCTGAGACCTATCTGTAAACCCTTCCTGGTACTGCCCTCTATCTACAGCCCCTGCAAGGGGGCATAACAGAAGGAAGGCTATGAGACAAATAGCATGCTGAAGATAGTCTTGAACCGTTTGCTATTATTAGCAGTTGGAGTAGAAGTAACAAACAGCTTGTGAAGCCCTCATCATCCATCCCCACACACCACCATGCAGTGATGCCACGGATGAGGTCCACTGGGCCCCAGAGTCGGGCACCTAGCACAGCACCTGGCCAACAACAGGCTGACAAATTGAGTAGCAATGTACTATTCAAAGAAAGAAGATGTCTTCCATCCCCAAAGTAACAGAAAACAAACAAGCAAACCAACCAACCACCCCCACCTCCTTGCTTCTTCATTTCAGAATTTTCACCAGATGCAATCAGATGATTTGGTCTTGTGGCAGACATGGAGATAAGCCACTCAGATCCCCCTTCAAAAAAGGCCCCCCTGCTGAACCGGAAGAGGGAGGTCAGCAGACAGTCTTTAGCTGCTAACTCCTCCCCGTGCACCTCAGATTTGGGCCAAGGTCTCGCTCTCTTGGGACTGGCCTCCAGCTAGTGACTTAGCAAAGAGGTGGTAGCCGGGTTACGCTCTTCTTGGAGTGGCCCCAGATCAAGACTGGGTGAGGCAGTAGCACAAGAGTGGGCCATTTCCACCAACACAGGACTCCTCTCCTCCTCCTTAGGTCGATGTAGATGTTGTTTCTTCTTTGCAAAAGTCCTCTCTTCCTATGTTTAACATTCACTCTTCTGTCCTCAGTCGACTTGGTTAAGAAATCACGAGCTTGGCCAATCCTGACCAAAATGCTTTATGACACAATGATTGTAGAGAGAATCATCGTGGCGTGAAATAAACATTATTTTATTTGTTTAAAATAATGCTTAAGGGCCGGCCCCGTGGCTTGGAGGTTAAGTGTGCACGCTCTGCTGCTGGCAGCCCGGGTTCAGATCCCGGGCGCGCACCGTCGCACCACTTCTCTGGCCATGCTGAGGCCGCGTCCCACATACAGCAACTAGAAGGATGTGCAGCTGTGACATACAACTATCTACTGGGGCTTTGGGGGAAAAATAAATAAAATAAAATCTTTAAAAAAAATAAAATAAAATAAAATAATGCTTAATACATCAAAGCTTAATACGTCAAAGCAGTGTCAACGGCTTTATGAGACTCCTATCTTCTTGGGGTGCTAGTATAGGCAGACATAGTACTTTGATTACCATCCAAGGCAGTGTTTCCCAAACTAGGCCTCACTGATTGACAGCAAGATGAGTTCCTTGAGTAAAGAGGTCAGTAGAGAAATTTAGTGGGAAAATTCTGTGCTTTCAATTTTTTTTAGAAATTAACAATGCACAGTAATACTGTATGTTAATGAGAAATCCTGCAGTAAAGAAATCTCTTTGACATTGCTCAATCAACCATTTTCCAAATAAAATCAACTACGGAATCTTATTTCCATCCAGATACCTCTTAACATCTTAATAATCACTAGTGTTCCATGAAACAAACTCAGAAACTCTTGGTCAGAGACGTTATCTCCTTTCTTTTTTCACAAAATTACTGTTTTCTTATCAATTTTATGTGGGGATATACTATCAGTTAGAGAAACAGAAGAAAACTAGAGAACAAATTCCATCACTCAAGCATAACCACTATTAGTATTTCAATGTATTTTCTTCCATGGTTTTCTCTCAATTAATTTGAAAATAATAGTTGGAGGTATTTGACTACTTCAGAAGTTCTGCAATGCCCTACCACTGCCCTGCAGCTTCTAGTTCATCAGCTGCCTCTGCCTTCACTCACTCACCCATCTGAGCTCCATCTCTTGGCCCTGTATTAACTCTCTCTTGCCAATCACTTGGATCTTCCTCCACCGTCATTCTGCCTCACCCACTGCACAAATTCACCATCGTAGGTCAGCTCAGCTCTGTGGACTGGACTGCTGAGGCTGACTGGGGAAAGGGCTGCTAACACAACACACCTAGTCAGCTGCTTGGCATTCTTCTGGTCCTTTGTTGGTTCCCTCTGCAGGCAAGGCGTGAATTCTCCACCAGTGCTCCGGGCATGTGCCTTTATTTCTTCTCTGAGACCATGCCATGATCCTGTCCCTCTCTTCTGTATTTTCAGTCTCTCTTCTCCCTTGGTTTCTTCACTTTAAATATGCTCACATCCCTCCCACATTAAAAAGTCCTCCTGGACCACATGTGCCCTTCAGCAACTGTCCAAACTCTCTTCCTCCCCTGAGGAGAAGTGCACATAGCTGAAGTCTATAACCATTGAAGTCGGCCTCTTACATCCATGGCTTCCTTTCCACCACTCTTTCCTCCATTCATTCACTCATGTGTTCTGCAAACACTCACGGAGCACCTAGCATCTCTCAGACACAATGCTTGGCATGGGGGATAGATCTAGAAGAAGTCTGTCCCAGCCTCAAGGAGCTCATGGGATAGTTGGGCAAGGACAAATAAATTATCACCATACAGCACAAGCCTGCTGAAAGAAGTGCAGAGTACTCTGAGAAGCCTCATTCCTGAAACCATCACAATCTGGTTTACATCTTCATGATCTTTGGAAACTCTTCTCTCTTCTCACCTGGGTCATTGATGTTCTCATTGCCAGATCCAATACCATTTTCCTTGTACTCCTGCTCCAACTTTCAGCCCTGTGCTACACAAATAGCTAACTCCCTCCCCCTCTCCTGAGCCCTTCCTTACCCGTGTTTTCCAACTCTCCAACATCTTGGGGAATGCGTCTGGCCCTGCCACCCTCAACCACCATTCTGTGTAGAAGATTCTCAAATATGAATGTCTAGCCTGGTCCCTTCTGCTGAGTTCAAGTCCCACTTCTGGCTGCAATTGACACAGGGGTGGCCAACTGGCCCCTCAAACTCAGCATATCCAAAAGCAAAGTTGTGACCTTCCCGAATGTGGTTGAAAAGCACAGAAGATCCTAAATCCATCTTTCGCCCTCACCCACTCTACTCTCATCATCACCAGTTAATGCTATCGTTGCCAGCTTCAAAATGCCCCTGAAATGTGGTTATTTTCTACTTCTACCGCCCTAGTCTGGATGATAATTAATGCCAGTGGAAATGATTTTGATGGATCCCCCCAGTCTCTCCCTCATCCAATCCATCCTATCCCAGATTTATCTTTTCAAAACCCCACTTACCTTCTTTCTCACATGAAGATGGTAATTCCTCATTGTATGGAGATTGAAGCCCAAACTCCATCTTGTAGAAATCAACATACTGCACAGTTTTCCTGCTTCCCTTTCAAACCACTTAGCCCCCACTTGGCACATAGTAGCATTTAATAAATGTTGTCTAGTTATTGTTGTTACTATAATTATTATTACTATTATTCTTATTGCCTTCACACACAGTGCTGGAGCAAAATCCATTCATTTGTTCATTCATTTATTCCATAATGATATTGGGCACCTTCTGTGTCCAGGCACTACTCAGGCTCTGTGGATTCATTAGCAAATAGTGCAGACTAAGCCCCTGCCCCCATGGAGCTGATGTTCTAATGGAGGAGACAGTCCATAACAAATTAAAGGTAAGTGTATATTGTTTCAAGAGGAGAACAGAAAGGCAGGGGAAGGAGAAAGAGGATTAGGAGCTTACTGTTTTATGAAGGGTGGTCAGGGAAGACATTTCTGACCGAGTGGCATTTAATGAGACACGTGAAGGAAATGAGATAACAGGCCATGTGACGACGTGAGAGAGGAGCATTCCAAGCAGAAGAAACAGCTACTGCAAAGGCCAGGAGGTGGGATGACGCTAGGTGTTTCTGATGGGAAACAGCCAAGAGGCCATCATGCCAAAATTGGAGAGGGTAGAGGGAACTAGTGGAAGATCAAGTTGAAGGACCAGAGGTTTCCATGTGGAAACAAGTTTGGGAATGTGGCCTTAAACATGAGCTAGAGAAATGTTATTAACTCTTCTAATAACAGTTGAAGTTGTTAACAACCAAACAATTCTACGTTCCAGTTGTACATAGGAGTGCTTTTTCCTTTTAACATTTGCTCTCTACAGGGAATTTAGGAGCTTATAAATAGAAAATGAGATTAATGTACATATGCATGTGTTATTGTTTAAGAAAATAAGTCCATTTTTATTTTATGAAAGTCAAGAGTCTGTGTAGGCAGGGGAATTTC
This sequence comes from Diceros bicornis minor, assembly GCF_020826845.1. Lineage (NCBI taxonomy): Eukaryota > Metazoa > Chordata > Mammalia > Perissodactyla > Rhinocerotidae > Diceros > Diceros bicornis. The sequence continues at coordinate 90,665,930 of NC_080745.1, read as the reverse complement.
CCCAGCCTTCTCACGCCTGCCTTCCTGAGGTCTAAATGCAGAGGCAGAGCATTCAAAAACTCTACTAGTATTTCTCAGAAAACTTTCATTTTGAAATTATGGAAATTCTACATATACTATGACACAGCATGATCTCCAAAGGCACAACTGCTCCAAATTTCAAAAAAAAATTAACAAAGAAAAATGAATTATTCTCTTAATCTATAGTAATTTTTTTGTACAATTCACTCATAAAAATACTTTGGGAAGTAAAGAAAGAATATGGAAAATACTTGTTGATATTATTTGCAAATAACAAAAACAAAAATAAAACCTCCAGATTTTACTGAGTCGAATTGATTTCTGTAGCTCTCACTAGGTGATATTTGTGACATCACATATTTCTTTAATGTGCTAGTGGCAGATTACCGATGAGTCAATAGAATCTTGATCAGCACTCTGGGGCTCCGTCCACATGTAGTAAGAGCAATTTCTGTCACCTACCCATCACAGCCACCTCAATTAGGTCAAATAACCAATGTGGAAACAACTAACTGAGTTCTCTTCAACATGCCAGGAAGCAGCTATTATCCCCTTGCTTTCAAAATAGCTGATAATTAAAGTAAATTCAACTCTGAGTTTTCAAATAAATTTGACATCCACAGAACTGACATGAACGAATGCACTTTTTAAAATTTTTCTAAAAATTATAGCTCATTGTCCCTAGGCAGAATGAAATGGCCTACTAGAGAAAACAAAGAGACTATTCTTCAATTTTTTTCTTGGTTTGCATAAAAAGTTAAAATAGCCAACAAGCTATTTGAATTAGTCATTTTTTACTCAGGAAGCCTGAAATAATGAATACTATAAAGAAATTATAACTTCCTATTTCATACTTAAAGGAGGTAAATTTATTTAGGTTGAGATGTATAATAGCAAGTGTCTAATACATAAGTATTTAATGCTGAAACAGAGACAAGTGAACAATGACTGCTTGTTGTATATTTTTCTTATCTCATTTTTAGGATATTAGTGAAATTAAAAGCAAAGTATTAAAATATAATGAATCAGTAGAATACTTATAACCACAAAAGCTAATAAATTGTTTTAAGTACTAGTGAATAAAATTCAATAATAGATTAAAGGAATAGAATATTATGACTTAGGAAGTTTTGTTCAAGCAAGTAAGAGGGAAAGTTCATAGGATGCACCATAAATAGTTCAATATATCTTAAAATAGTTTATATAAAAAATTCTAACTTAAAAAATAGCACACATTACAAAAGCATTCTTGTTTAACATGATAGACAATGGTAAGCTCAAACCAACGTTAGACATTATACTTAGTAGTGACGTGCGAGAGTTGCTCTCGTTAACACTAGTAACACAGTCCTGATGCTCGTTGTCGACCTTATTAATTATCATAGCTCTGGAATTCCAGGCCATGCATATATGATAAAAGCGAGAAATTAGATGTATGACTATTAGAAAAGTGTGGTGAGTGGCGGGCCTGGTGGCGTAGCAGTTAAGTTTGCACATTGCACTTTGGTGGCCCAGGGTTCGCCGGTTCGGATCCCAGGCGCGGAGCTACTCACTGCTCATCAAGCCACGCTGAAGCAGCGTCCCATATAGAAGAGCTACAACTCTGCAACTATGATACACAATTATGTACTGGGGCTTTGGGGAGAAAAAAGAAAAAGAAGAAGATTGACAACAGATGTCAGCACAGAGCCAATCCCTCCCCCTGCAAAAAAAAAGGAAAAGTGTGGTGAAAAATTATCATTATATACATGATAATTACTTACAAAATGAAAAAGCATCAATTAGAAAATATATTATGACTAACAAAACAGTTTAATAAATTAGCTGGATTCTAGATAAACATACTAAAGATCAAAGTTATACCTAAATACTCTTCCCAAAAAGCAGTTGTAAATAAAACTTTTTAAGACATCATGACTTCCACTTCCAGCCAAGATGAAATAATAAGGACTTAACTTTCCCTCATCTGGAAGCAACCAAAAAAAAAAAAAAAACAAACAAAATATATGAAAAAAAAAATTGTTGTCAAGACATTGGACATCAGGCAATGAAGCAGAATGATTAATGAGGCACGGAAACAAATGATGTGAACCATACAATTGCTCCAGCTTTCCACCTTGAGAGAGTCTCCAGGAAGGAAAACCCAGGTGGAGGCCTGGCAGACACCCTGAGCTAAGAAGATGAAGCTGATAGTCCAGGGACACCAGAGCAGTCAGCTTCTCAGAACAGAGTGCCAGAGAGGAAAGCACTGTGCAGAGAGTTCAGGAGAGTACTTAGTACTGTGTGCGTGTGAGGAAACTGCTTAGGATGGAGGGAAAACACCACTGAAAGGATTAGAGGAAAAGGAACCCAGCAATCAAACAGTGCCAGGAGGAGCACCTGATCCCTCTAGTTAGACTAGAAAACCTTATAATTCAAGATCACTGGGTAGAAGAGGCAGAGGTCTTACCTCGGTAGTGGGGAACAATTAGATCTACACTAAATGCTGCTCTGGTTTACCTAAAAATATTAATAGCAAGACATGAAAGGATCAAAATATTTTCAAGTAACTTAACTGCATCCAGAACAAAGCTCAATAATATTTATAGACATACAAAATATCCAGCCCCTACTAGGTAAAATTCACAATGTCTGGCATACACTTAAAAACTACCATGCGTGCAAAGAAGCAGGAAAATATAACCCATATGGAAAGAAAAATCAGTCAATCTAAACTGACCCAGAACTGACACAGATGTTAGAATTAGCAGACTAAGTTGTTAAAACACATATTGTAACTATATTCCATATGTTCAACAAGTTAACTAGAAATCATACGACATTTGTCTTTCTCTGTCTGACTTATTTCACTTGGCATAATACCCTCAAGGTCCATCCTTGTTCATCCTTGTTGTTGCAAATGGCAAAATTTTGTCTTTTTTATGGCTATGTAGTAGTCCATTGTATACATACATATGTATACCACATCCTCTATATCCATTCTTCCAATGCTGGGCATTTGGGTTGCTTCCACATCCTGGCTATTGTGATTAATGCTGCAAAGAACATAGGGATGCATAAATCTCTTTGAATTGTTGACTTCATGTTCTTCTGATAAATATTCAGTAGTGGAATATCTGGATCACATGGTATTTCTATTTTTTTTTTTATAATTTTATTTATTTATTTTTTTCCCCCAAAGCCTCAGTAGATAGTTGTATGTCATAGCTGCACATTCTTCTAGTTGCTGTATGTGGGACATGGCCTCAGCATGGCCGGAGAAGCGGTGCGTCGGTGCGTGCCCGGGATCCAAACCCGGGCCGCCAGCAGCGGAGCGCGCGCACTTAACTGCTAAGCCACAGGGCCAGCCCCAGGTATTTCTATTTTTAATTTTTTGAGAAATCTCCATATTTTTTCCATAGTGGCTGCACCAGTTTGCATTCCCACTAGCAGTGTATGAGGGTTCTCTTTTCTCTACATCCTCTCCAACACTTGTCATTTCTTGTCTTGTTAATTATAGCCATCTGATAGGTGTAAGATGATATCTCATTGTAGTTTGGATTTGCATTTCTCTAATAATCAGTGATGTTGAACATCTTTTCATGTGCCTGTTGGCCATCAGTATATCTTCTTTGGAAAAATATCTGTTCATATCCTCTGCACAGTTTTTGATCAGGTTGTTTGTTTTTTTGTTGTTGAGTTGTATGAGTTATTTATATATTTTGGAAATTTACCCCTTGTCAGATATATTATTTGCAAATATTTCCTCCCAATTGATGGATTGTCTTTTCGTTTTGTTGATGGTTTCCTTTCCTGTGCAGAAGCTTTTTAGTCTGATGCAGACCCATTTGTTTATTTTTTCTTTTGTTTCCCTTGCCTGAGTAGACATGGTACTCAAAAAGACACTTCTGACCAATGTCAGAGTGTACTGTCTATTTTTATTCTAAGAATTTTATGGTTTCAGTTCTTAAATTCAAGACAAATACTATATGATTTCACTCATATGTGGAAGATAAACAAACACATAGATAAGGAGAACAGATTAGCAGTTACCAGAGGCGAAGGGAGTGGGAGGAGGGAGAAAGGTGTAAAGGGGCACATATGTATGGTAACAGACGAAAAACTGGACTGTTAGTGGTGAATATGAGACAGTCTATACAGAAACTGAAATATAGTGATGTACACCTGAAATTTACACAACATTGTAAGCCAATATGACCTCCATAATATAATTTTTAAAAAAGGAATCGGCTAAGCACAAAAAAGAAGTTCAATGTAACGTTATTTAAACAGGAAATATTGGAGAGGTTTAAATGTCCAACATTAGGGGACATATTCATGCAAAGGAAAAAAAAAGTTAAGTGGAGACATAAAAAACTTCTTAAGATACTCAAATCAAGATGCAAATTACAAGGTATGAGGTCAACTGGATGGGATTAACAACAGATTAAACAACACAGAAGAAAAGATTAGTGAACTTAACACAGCAATAGAAATTATCCAAAATTATACACAGAGTGGGGAGGGAGGGGAAAGAATGTTAGACATAAACAGAACATCGGGGAGCTCTCGGACAACTTAAAGTGGCATAACACATATAATCGGAGTCCCCAAAGGAAGGGAGAGAAGAGAAGACAGAAAAATACTTGAAGAAGTATTTAAATTTGAAGAAAACTATAAACATGCAGACCCAAGAAGCTCAATAAACCCCAAGCACCTGAAGTTTGAAGAAAACTACACTGAGGCACACCATGATCAAATTGGTCTAAAACAGTTGTCAAGATAGTATTTTTTTTTTTTTTTTTGGTGAGGAAGATTGTCATTGAGCTAACATCTGTGCCAATCTTCCCCTACTTTATACCTGGGATGCCACTACAGCATGGCTTGATGAGCGGTGCCTAGGTCCGCACCCAGTATCTGAACCTGTGAACCCCCAGCTGCCAAAGCAGAGCGTGTGAACTTAACCACTATGCCACTGGGCCAGCCCTAAAGACAGTATATTTGTTAAAGCATATTAGATGCAGATAATCAAAGATAAGAATGACAATGGAGATTTCATAGGAAACAACACAAGCGAGAATGCAATGGAGCAAATACTTTACAGTACTTCTTTAAAAAAAGTCAACTTAAAATTCCATACTAAGCAAAAATATTTTTTAATGAAGGTAAAAATAAAGAAGTTTGTCAGACAAACAAAAGCTTAAAAAATTCATCACCAATAGATCTGCACTAAAATAAATGTTAAACAAAGTCTGTCTGGCAAGAGGGAAATGATACTAGATGGAAATAATCTACAAAAAGGAATTGAGAGCATCAGAAATAGTAACTACATGGGTAAATATATGATTTTTTCTTATCATGTAAAGTTCTGTAAAAGATGATTGACTGCATTAACAAAAATAATGACAATGTAATGTGGAGTTTATAACACGTAAAACTAAATTGTGTGACAATGGCGCAAAGGCTAAGGAAGGAGAAATGTGAATACACTATTGTAAGGTTCTTGTACTGTGTGTGAAGTGATGTATCATTTAAAGGTGGATTGTGGTAAGTCAAATATGTACACAAAAGCAAACACCAAAATAACAAAGCAAAGAGTTATAACTAATACATCAACTAAAGAGATGAAATAGAATCATAAAAAAATATTTAATAAATCCAAAAAAAAAATGCAAAAGAGAACAGATAGGACAAAAAAAAAGAAAACAAATAGCAAGATGATCTATTTAAATCTAACCATGTCAATAACAACATTAAATTTAAATCTTCCAAACAATCCAATTAAAAGGCAGAGTTGTCAGATAATGATTTTTTTTTTTTTTTTTTAAAAAGACCCGGGGCCGGCCCAGTGGCTCAGGCGGTTAAGTGCGCGTGCTCCGCTGCGGCGGCCCGGGGTTCGCTGGTTCGGATCCCAGGCGCGCACCGACGCACTGCTTGGTAGGCCATGCTGTGGCGGCGTCCCATATAAAGTGGAGGAAGATAGGCACAGAGTTAGCCCAGGGCCGTCTTCCTCAGCAAAAAAAGAGGAGGATTGGCGGATGTTAGCTCAGGGCTGATCTCCTCACAAAAAAAAAAAAGACCCAACCATATTCTGCCTTCAAGAAACCCACTTTAAATATGATACAAATTGGTTAAAAGTAAAAGTATGGGAAAGTACATATCATGCTAACACTAGTATAAGGAAAGCTAGGAAAGCCATATAAAAATCAGACCAAATGGATTTCAGAGCAAACCATGCTACCATGGATAAAGATGGTCATAAAGAATAGTCAATTCATCAGGAGGAAATAAAAATCCTAAACATTTATGCACCTAATAACTGAGCTTCAAAATGCATAAAGCAAATACCAATAGATCTTCAAGGAGAAATGAACAAATTCTCAGTTACAGTGAGGGATTTCCAGACCCCTCTCTAAGTAACCGATATAACAAACAGAAAATCAGTAGAGGTCTAGGAGACTTGAGCCACAGAATCAACCTACTTGACCTAAGTGACACGTGTAGAACACTCTACCCCCTAACAGCAAATTACACTTTTTTTTCAAGTGGACAAGGGATATTTAACAAGATAGTTCATATTCTGTGACACAAAAAAAATTCCATAAATTTAAAAGTATTAAAGTCCAGGGCTGGCCTGGTGGCATAGTGATTAAGTTCACACGCTCCACTTCAGTGGCCCAGGGTTTGCGGGTTCAAATCGCCGGCATGGACCAACGCACTGCCTGTCAAGCCATGCTGTGGCGGCATCCCATATAAAGTAGAGGAAGATGGGCATGGATGATAGCCCAGGGCCAATCTTCCTCAGCAAAAAGAGGAGGATTGGCAACGGATGTTAGCTCAGGGCTGATCTTCCTCACACACAAAAAAAGTATTAAAGTCTTAATCAAAGGATTTTCTCAGACCACAGTGGAATTAAATTAGAAATCAATAACAGAAATATATCTGTAAAATCACAAAATATTTGGAAACTAAATAACATACTTGTAAATATTCCATGGGTCAAACAAGAAATCAAAAGGGAAATTAAAAATTCTTTGAATTGAGTGAAAATAAAAACCCAACATTAAAATTTGTGCAGTGCTGCTAAAGTAGTACTTAGGGAGAAATTTATAGCATTAAATGCCTATCTTAAAGTGAAGAAATGTCTAAAATCAAGTCCTTCAGCTTCCACCCTAAGAAACTATAAAAACGAGAACAAATTAAAACCCGAAGAAGCATAAGAAAAGAAATAATAAAGATAAGAACAGAAATCAATGAGATAGAAAAAAGTGGGGAGAAAAATCCATGAAACCAAAAGCTTGTTCTTTGAGATGATCAGTAAAATTGATAAACTCCTAGCCAGACTGATCAGAAAAAAAGACGGACAGAAGAAAAAATTACCAATATCAGGAATGAGAGGTGACATCACTACATATTATAAATAGATTAAGAGAATAATAACAGAATATTATAAAAGTTAATATCAATAAATCTGACAACTTAAGATAAAGTAGAGAAATTCCTTGAAAGACACAAACATCCAACGTTCATTCCAGAAGACATATATAACCTGAATTTTTAGTTAAAAATCTTTCCACAAAGTAAATTACAGACCGAGCTGTCTTCACTGATGAATTCTATAAAATATTAAAGGGAAGAATAATACCAGTTCCATACATACTCTTCTGAAAATAAAATAATAGTAACAATTCCAATGAGGTTGGCATTACCCTGATACAAAAACAAGCGAGTAGGCCAATTCTCCCCAAATTGATCTACGGACATAAGACAATTCCAATCAAAATCTAGCAGGACTTTTTGCAGAAATTAATAAGCCGCTTCTAAAAGTTAAATGGAAACGTAGAATAGCCAAAACAAATTAGAAAAGAATCTAATGTAAAGAACTTTGCTGATTTCAAGACTTAATATAAAGCAACAATAAACAACCAGTGTGGTACTGGTGGAGGGATAGACAGAGATCAATCAAAACAATTCCAGAGTTCATAAATTGCCTTACACACATGTGATCAACGAATTTTTGACAAAATTTGCCAATGCAATTCAATAGATATCCACAGGGGAGAAATGAACTTCAATACTTAGATTACACTATATATATAAATTCACTCAAAATTGATCATACACCTATGCATAAAACTAAAACTATAAAATTTCTATTAAAAAATAGGAAAAATATTCGTCAATTTGGGGTAGTCAAATATTTCTTAAGTAGGAAAATAACATTAATAATAAGAAAAATGTGATTAATTGGACTACATAAAAATTAAAACTTTTCTTTCAACAGTTTTATAGTTTTCAGAATATGAGATTTGCACTTCTGTTAAATTTATTCCTAATTATCTTTGATGCTATTGTAAATGGAATTGTTGTTTTAATTTCATTTTTGGATTGTTCATTGTAAGTATATAGAAATACAATTGCTTTTTGTATATCAATCTTGTATCTTGGAACTTTGCTGAATTCGTTTATCAGTTCTAATAGTTTTTCAGCAGATTCCACAGGACTTTTTATATGCAAGATCACATCATCTGTGAGTAGATAGTTTTATTTACTCCTTTCCAATCTGGATGCCTTTTACTTCTTTTTCTTGCCTAACTGCCATGGCTAGAACCTCTAGTACAATATTAAATAGAAGTGACAAGAGTGGACATCCTCACCTTATTTCTGATCTTGGAGGGAAAACACCCAGGCATTCAGCATTAAGAATGATGTCAGTTGTGAGTTTTCACAGGTGATCTTTATCAGGTAAGGAAGTTCTCCTCTATTCTAGATAAACGGAATACATCCCTTGTTCATAGATCAGAAAACTTAATATCGTCATGATGGCAAGCCTCCCACTCTAGAGATTCAAGGAAATCCTCATCAAAATCCCAGCTGGCTTCTTTGTAGACATGGACAAGCAGATCCTAAAATGCATATGGAATCGCAAGAGACAATAGCCAAAACAATCTTGAAAAAGAAGAACAAAGTTGGAGAACTCACATTCCCCAATTTCAAAACTCACTACAAAGCAACAGTAATAAAAACAGCATAGTGCTGGCATAGGGATAGACATATAGATCAATAAAATAGAAATAAAATACATTTACTGTCAATTTATTTTTGACAGTGGTCCCAAGATCATTCAAAGGGGGAAGACTAGTCTTTTCAACAAATGGTAGGGACAACTGGAATTTTGCCACATGCAAAAGAATCAGGTTGGGTTTTTACCACACATCACATACAAAAATTAATTCAACATGGATCAAGACCTAAATATAAGAGTTAAAACTACAAAACTCTTCAAAAACACTTCAAGAAAGTGAAAAGACAAACCACAGATAGTCTGATAAGGGGCTTGTATCTAGAATATGTAAAGAACTCTTACAACTCAATAATAAAAAGACAAATAAACCAATTTTAAAACAGGCAAAGGATTTAAATAGACATTGCTTCAAGGAAGATATACAAATAGCCAATAGTCACATGAAAATATGTTCATTATTAGTCATCAGGCAAATGCAAATCAAAACCATAATGAGATACCACTTCACACCCATTAGGATGACTATAATCAAAAAGTCAGATGATAAGTGATGGCAAAGATGTGGAGAAGTCACAACCATCATACATTGCTGCCAGGAATGTAGAACAGTAAAATTGTAAATGTAAAAAAAAAAAAAATATAGTGACATTATTCGTAACAACAAAAATGTGAAAATAACCCAAATGTCTATGTAATGAAGAATGAATAAGCAAAATGTGGTAGATCCACACAATGGAAGAAAATATCCACTCAACCACAGAAAAAGAATGAGGTTCTGATACATATTACAATATAGATGAACTTTGAAATCATTATGCTAAGTAACAGAAGCTAGTTACAGAAGACCACATTTTATATGGTTCCATTTATATGAAACGTCCAGAATAGGAAAATTTATATAAAGAGTAGTTGAGTGGTTGCTTTAGGGCTGGAAGGGGGCCTCGGGGGATACGAGTGTGATAACTAAAGTATATGGGGTTTCTTTTTCAGGTGAAGAAAATGTTCTGAAATTGACTGTGGTGATGATTGTATGTAACTGTGAATATATTAAAAGTACTGAATTGCACACTTTACAATGGTAAATTGTATGGTGTGTGTATTATATCTCAATAGAGTTGTTATAAAAAATTTAAAACTTTTGCTCATTGATAAGAAAATGAAAGGAGTAGCCATAGAATAGGAGAAAGGAGGAATGATTTTCAAAACACGTATTTGATAAAGAACTTGTAGCCAGAATATAAAAAGAATTCTTGCAACTCGATAATAAAAAGGTTGATTTATAACAAAAAAAAGATAAGCAGAAGATTTTATCAGATGCTTCAGAAGATATATGAAAAGCAAATAAACCCATGAATAAATGCTCAACATTATTAACCAATAGGAAAATTTTAATTAAAGCAATCCCACTCCTTAGTATTTACCCAAGAGAAATAAAAACATATGCGCACAAAAAGACTTGTACGTGAATGTTGATAACTGATTTATTCATAAATCATAGCCAAAAACTGGTAACATTCAAACATCCATCAACAGGTAGATGATAAACCAATTGTAGTATATCCATACAAAGGAACACTACTCAGCAATAAAAAATAAAACAACTAGGGGCCTGCCCAGTGGCATAGTGGTTAAGTGCATGCACTCTGCTTCGCCAGCCCAGAGTTCGCAGGTTCAGATCCCAGGAACAGACCTACACACCACTCATCAAGCCATGCTGTGACAGTGTCCCACGTACAAAATAGAGGAAGAATGGCACAGATGTTAGCTCAGGGACAATCTTCCTCAAGCAAAAAGAGGAAGATTGGCAACAGATGTTAGCTCAGGGACAATCTTCCTCACCAAAAAAAAAAAAACCAAACAAACAAAAAAACAACTAGGGATATGTACAATAATATAGAAAGCATATGCTAAGTGAAAGAAGCCAGTCACAAAATCATACATAGTATAGGATTCCATTTATATGAAACTCTAGAAAATGCAAAACTGTAGTGATAAAAAGAATAATAAAAGCATAAAAGTGGTTGTTTAGAGCCTAGGTAGGGGAGAGGATTAACTGAAAAGGAGCACAAGAAAACTTTTTGGGTTAGTGGAAATGTTCTATATCTTGATTGTGTGTGTGTGTTTATAGATATATATATATATAGATATATCTATATACACACACACAAATTTATGTATCTATATAGACCATGTACATTTGTCAAAACTCATTGAACTGTACACTGAAAATGAGTAAATTTTATTATCTCTAAGCTATACATCAATAAAGATAAGTTGAAAATATGAGAATACTAAATGTTGTCAAAGTATTCTCAAACTTCTGACATAATTGGCAATTAACTTTAAACCTTTTCAGAAAGCAATTTGGCCATGTTAATTAAGAGCCTTAACACTGTTTATGCCTTTCACCCAGTAATACCAGGACTACATATGAATTCTTAAAAAAGGATCCAAAATACACACAGTTTTATTCCCAGAGATTGCATGCAGCATTATTTATAAAATAAAAAATTAAAACTAACATGAATGGGTTATTCCAAACTTTATTCCAGGAGGTTTATTCTATATAATGGAATATTATTGGTTCATTAAATTAAGTTTATAAATACTTTTTCAATTAAAAAGATGAAATATTTCTGTTAGAATTTTAATTGAATAAAAAGGACCCAACATTGATTTTCTAGTACAATCTCAACTAAGTAAAAATATTCATCGAAAACAGCTATGGAAGCAAACAATAAAACTCTGCTGATACTTTTCTCTAAGTAGTGAGATTCTAAGTTATTTTTTCTTTTTATTTTCCAAACTTTTCCATAGTTCATGTATATTACTTTTACCATTTTAAAAATAAGTTTTTAAAGTAGCAAATAAGTTAACTACTAGTAAAAGTCTGTTTTAAGGTGTGCCTATTCCAAGTAACCACACAGACAAATATTCTGAGGGAAAAGATGGTGGATTCTGAGGCACAGTGAGAGACAAAAGAGAGGCGGCAAGCAGAAGAGAGGCTTTGGATGAGGAGCCTGAAGAGAGGGAGGAATAACATCCAGCCTGGCCTCCCAGGAAGATAGCTGACATTGAGTGAGGGCTTGCCAAGTGTCAAAGCAACTTAGGAGTTGGGTAATTTGTCATCCCCATTTTACAGATGAGGAAACTGAGAGAGGATAATTAACTTGCCCAAGCTGACAGGGGGAAGTCTGGAATCAAGCCCAGGAGGTCCAGTTCTGGATTCCAGGCTCCATCTGCTCCAGCACCCTGTCTACTGGGAGAGCTGGGCAGTGGAAGCAGCCCTGGGTACCGCAGTTGACAAACAGCAACCACTGAGTACTTCAGGCTCACTCACTGTGAAAGAGGGAAGGGAGTAATAGCATCAACCACAAAAAAGAGAATGAAATGAGATAGCGCAAGATAATCACTCAATTAATGTCAGCTATTATTATCAGTTGCCCCATATAATAAAGTGGTATTAACAATAATATGCCTGCTTATTTAATACGGCTTATACTAATCATGCCACATGCCTGGATTTTACTGAGTACTTCCCAGATATTGAGGACAGTGCTGTTACATTTCCCACTTATACATAAGGAAATTGAGGCAACAGGATAAATAGCATATTCAAAACCTTACAGATGGCAGGTGGGCAGAGCATCCAACTCCAGGGTCTGCATTGTTACTGCCTCTCACCCCCAATAAGGGATAAGAGAACATGGTACAATGGTTTCTTCTGTATCTCAAAGGACATTTATTTGTATGAATTTTATTTACGTATGAGTAGTGTGAATTCAAGCTGTATTTGCTTGAATTAATTAATTATTAAGCTGGCCCATTATTCCTAGGTGCAAAAGAAGGACTCCTGCCCAATTTTATTTTTAATAATTAACTTAGTATAGCCATCTTATTATGCTAGAGCTTTCCAGTTCTAGGAAGAAACATAGAGTCCATGGGTTTGGTCAACACTAACTCTAATCTTTTGAGATGTTCCCATCAAATCATCATTTTTTCTCTTTCAAGATATTTGGGAGCAAGTCATCTAATCCCAACTTTATTTCAGCTCAATCCAATCCAATTATTCAAGTCAGCCTCAAGAATCCTTGGAAGATAGTAGCTCAATGAACGCTAACTGAATGAAAGCATGAGCAAATAATTCCTGGAATAATTTAACACATGGAGACATATAACCAAACTGCCCCCTGTTAATGCATCATCTTAAATGCAAATAAAAAAATTCTATATGAAAACACCTTGGTTTGTAAGTATAAGCTTTTGGTAAACATTCTAATGGAAACGTCTTTCTACAAATATTTGCCACTCTTTCAAATGTATAATACTGAAATTAGTTGGTATTAATCTGAACTAGATTTTTGCAGGTTAAAATGTTGATTTTAATCCCTAGGGCAACTATTAAGAAAATAATTCAAAAAATGTAATAAAAGAAACAACAGAGGAATTAAAATGTTACACTAGAAAATATCTATGTAACACAGAAGAAGGCAATAATGGAGGAATATAGGAACAATAAAGACATAAGACATATAGGAAACAAATATCAAAATGGCAGACATAAATCATACCTTATCAGTAATTGTGCTGCATGTAAGGGGACTAAAAGCTCCAACTAAAAGGCAGATATTGGCAGAATGGGTTAAAAAACATGATCCAACTATGTGCTAGCTACAAGAGACACATTTTAGATTCAAAGACACAAATAAGCTGAAAGTAAAAGGATGAAAAAGATATATCATAAAAATAGTAAACGAGAGAGCTGGAGTGGCTATACTAATATTATACAAATAGACTTTAAGACAAAAAAATGTTACTAGAGGGGCCAGCCCCCTGGCACAGTGGTTAAAGTTTGGTGCATTCCACCTCGGTGGCCCAGGTTCATGGGTTCAGATCCCAGGGACGGACCTACACCACTCATCAGTCATGCTGTGGCAGCGACCCACATACAAAATAGAGGAAGATTGACAGAGATTTTAGCTCAGGGCTAATCTTCCTCAAGCTGAAAAAGAGGGAGATTGGCAACAGTTGTTAGCTCAGGGCAAGTCTTCCTCAAGAAAAAAAAAAAGTTACTAGAAACAAAGAATAAGATTTTATAATGATTAAAGAGTTAATCTATCAAGAAAATATAATAATTATAAACATATATGCACCTAAAAAAAGAGACCTAAAGTACATGAACCAAAAGTTGACAGACTTGAAGAGAGAAATAGATAATTCAGCTATTAAGTTGGAGTCTTCCATACCCCACTTTCAATAATGAATAAAGCAACTAAATAATAAATGAAGACAGAAAATGAACAACACTATAAAAAAAACTAGACCTAAGAGACATCTGTAGAACACTCCATGCAACAACAGCAGAATAGACATTGTTCTCAAGGGCACATGGAACACTCTCCAGGAGAGACCATATAGAAAGTCTCAATAAATTCAGAAGTATTAAAATCATACAGTGGAATGAAATTCATAATAATAGAAGCAATCTGGGAAATTCACAAATACATAGATATTAAACAATACCTTCATAAATAACCAATGCATCAAAGAAGAAATGACAAGGGAAATTAAAAAATACTTTGAAGTAACAAGGATGAAAACCCAACATACTAAAACTTTTGAGGTGCAGCTAAAGCAATGCTTGAAGGGAAATTTATAGCTGTGACTGTCTATATTAAAAAAGAAGAGGGGCCACCTGGTGGCGTAGTGGTAAAGTTCACGTGCTCTGCTTCGGCAGCCCAGTGTTCACAGGTTCAGATCCTGGGCGTGGACCTATGCACCGCTCATCAAGCCATCCTGTGGTGGTGTCTCATTTACAAAATAGAAGAATATGGGTACAGATGTTAGCTCAGGGCCAATCTTCTTCACAAAGAAGAAGAAGAAGAAGAAGAAGAAATTCTCAAATCAACAACCCAACCTTCCAACCTAAGAAACTGGAAAAAGAAGAGCAAACTAAACCCAAAGCATGCATTAGGAATAAAATAATAAAGATTAGAGCAGAAATAAGTGAAATAGAGAGTAGAAAAACAGTTGATAAAATTAATGATACCAAAAGTTGGTTCTTTGAAAAAAAAATCAACAAAATTGACAAACTTTTAGCTAGAGTGACCAAGAAAAAAAAGCAGAGGATACTGAAATCTACTAAAATCAGAAAAGAAAGAGGTGATATTACCACCAACCTTACAGAAATAAAAAGGATTATAGGTAATATTATTAATAATTGTATGCCACCAAATTAGATAACCTAGATGAAATGGACAAATTCCTAGAAAGACATGAGCTACCAAACTGGTTCAAGAAGAAATAGAAAATCTGTATAGACTTATAATGAGTAAAGAGATTGAATTAATAATCCAAAAACTGCCCACAAAGAAAATTCCAGGACCACATGGACTCACTGGTGAATTCTACCAAACATTTAAAAAAGAATTAACACCAATTCTTCACAAACCCTCCCCTCACCAAAAGAAGAAAAAAAATTGAAGACGAGGAAACAATTCCCAACTCATTCTATGAGATCATATTATCCTGATTCCAAAACCAAATGAAGACATTACAAGAAAATAAAACTACACATCAATATCCTTTATGTACATGGATGCAAAAATCCTCAACCAAATACTAGCAAACTAAAACCAACAACACATCAAAAGGATTATATACCATAACTAAACAGGATTGCAAAGCTTGCAAGGTTGGTTCAGCATATGAAAATCAATCAATGTAATACACTACATTAACAGAATAAACAGAAAAAAACCCACATGGTCATCTCAATAGACACAGAAAAAAAGCATCTTACAAAATCCAATATGCTCTTTATAACAAAAACATTCAACTAACTAGGAATAGAAATGACAAAGGTGTCTGTTCTCACGTTTATATTCAACACTATACCAGGGATACTAGCCAAGGCAATAAAGCAAAAAAAAAAAAACAAAAAGAAAGGACAAGAAAAGAAAAGGCATCCTAATTGGAAAGGAAGAAGTAAAACTATCTCTATTTACAGATGACATGATGTTTTATATAGAAAATCCTGAGGAATTAAAAAAAAAACTATTAGCTCTAATAAACAAGTTCAGCCAGTATACAGCACACAACACCAATATTCAAAAGTCAGTCATGTTTCTATACACTAGCAATGAACAAGAAAAAAAATGAAATTAAGAAAGCAATTCCATTTACAATAGTATCAGAAAAGAATGTAAAAAGTATGAAAGAATAAAATATTTAGGAATAAACTGAATAAAAGAAGTGCTAGACTTATACACTGAAACCACAAAATATCATTGAAAGAAATTAAAGAAGCTCTAAATAAATGAAAGACATCCCATGTTCATGGATTGAGAAACTATTGTTCAGATAGCAGTACTCTCCAAATTGATCTATGGATTCAATGCAATTCCTATCAAAATTCCACCTGGGTTTTTTGCAGAAATTTGTCATCTGACCCAAATTTCATATAGAAGTGCAAAGGACTCAGAATAGCCAAAATAACCTTGAAATAGAACAAAAGTTGAAGGACTCATGCTTCCTGATTTCAACACTTACTACAAAGCAATAGTAATCAGAACAGTATTGTACTGGCATAACGATAGACATACAGATCAATGAAATTGAATTGAGAGTCCATAAATAAACCCATACATTTATGGTTAATAGACTTTTGACAAGGGTGCCAAGACAATTCAATGGGGAAAGAATAGTCTTTTCAACAAATGGTACTGGGACTAGATATTAGCATGAAAAGAATAAAGCTGGACCCATACTTCATACTATGTACAAAAATTAATTCCAATGAATCCAAGACTTAAATGTAAGAGCTAAAAATATAAAATTCTTAGTGGAAAGCATAGATGTAGATCTTCATGACCTTGGATTATGCAATGGTTTCTCAGATATGACAATGACAGCTTGAGTAACAAAAGAAAAAATAGATAAATTGGACTTTGTCAAATATTAAAAACATTTGTGCTTCAAAAGACACCACCAAGACAGTGAAAACACAACCCACAGAATGGCTCACTTAAATGATGGGCAGTTGATGCTGGCTGTTGGTCAGCGGCTCATCTGGGGCTGTTGAACAGAGCACATATAACTTGAACTCTCCATGTAGCTTGAACTTCTCATAGCATGATGGCTGGGTTCCCAGAGTTATGTCCCAAGAGCATCCAAGAAGCCCAGGTGGAAACTATAAGGCTTCTTATGACTTCAACTTGGAAGTCATGCAGCATCTCTTCCAGAGTATTCTATAGGTCAAAAGCAGCTGACAAAGCAGGCTCAGATTCCAGGGGAGGCAACTACACAAAGGTGTGAATGGTTAACTGTAGGGGAGGATGAGAGACCAGACCTTGAGAGGACAAATGTTATCTGGGTTTCATATCCTTCAATCTGTGAAATGAAAGGATGGTTCTAAGTAAATGGGTTTTCAAATTTACTAGTTCAATCCCTTTTTTAAAACAACTTTATTGAGGTACAATTCACATACCACATAATTCACCCATATAAAATATACAATTCGGTGGTTTTTAATATATTCACAGATAAGTGCAACCATCACCACAACCAATTTTAGAATATTTTCATCACTTCAAAAAGAAACCCTGCACCTTTAGCTATCATTCCCCACTCTCTTTTTTTTCCAAATAAAATATTTGATGAAATTCTTGGACATAAAATGGATAACCATTTATGGCGGAGCTGCTGTGACTGAGGTGCAGGTGGGGCCCTCCAAGTTGCAGCCGCCGTCCTTCTCCCCCTTGCACTGCCAGCAGTCTCAGGCCCTCCATGGAGTCTGACAGCTCTGCAGAAGGCAATCTGAAAATCACTGGTGATGTCTCAGTCCATTCTCATTCTCAACAGTTCTATTCTTTTAGTAGCAGAATAACCATGAAGGAAATTTTATTTTTAGGTCAGTGGTGATCAAAGAGATTTTTGAGTTTTCTTCCATTTGCCATTCTCAGTGGTTTGACATAAGCAGATGTAGGAAAGGTACAAGGACTTTACAAGGCATAGTCCATCATGTCAAGATGATTCATCCCTGAGAAGCAAAGGACGATGTTGCTGCATCCAATCCTCTGACACTGTAAAGTCTCAGACAAAGAAGTATCCTTTGGGAAATCTAGAGGGTGGATGGAGTTATAGGATCCCCAGGCACGAAGGGGATGGGAATCTCAAAGGCAAAAAAAGAAAAACCAGGAAGGCAGCCACGGCAGAGGAAAAGTCCCAACGTCAAGATAAAGCTTCAAAGACCTAAAATTGACTCAAAGAAAAAGTAAATTATTGGGAGGCACTAAAAGCCAGGAGCACTGAGGTGCAGGCCTGGGTCAGACCCTACCACCTCTCCCTCCCCAAACGTTCTCTCTCCATTTACTAAGAGATTGTTTTCCCAACGCAAGCAACATGCAATCTTACAAGAGACGTCAATGGGATGATAGAGTCTGCTTCACATCCTCCCTCTCAGCGAGGGAGAAACTCCAGTACTGTCCTACTCGCCAGCATTTACTGTTAGTAACACCCTGAATCTGTAACCCACAGCCGTGGTCAACCTATTCTGCGTGCTGACTTAAGATGGGAAAGGACTTCAGAGAGCTCTCAGGAACCATGAATCATTCATAACAAAATTCATGTACACCCGTGTGTTCTTTTCAGTAGTTATGACACTGAAAAAATAATTCATTGGACTGGTATTTAATTTTTATATTATGTACATCTCAAAAATTTGGAGAGATTATCACTGTCACTAGCCCCAAATCCCATGGTTTCGTTTTACTAACACATTATACTTATTGTGAACTTTTAGTGAAATTCCTGTGCCCTGAAGGAAAGGAAATAATGGGGAAATCACTTTCTATTCATAAAAATTAACTCGTGTAAGAGACGAACAAAAAGAGTTAGATTTGGGGCTCAGTGTCAAACGAGGGGTGTTGTCTTTGCATTTCCCCAGTGGCTGGGAGCTGAGCGTGCTTCTAGAAGGAGGGGCAGAGGGAGAGCGTAGGCTGCCTTCTGACCCAGACTCTTGGCCTTCTTTCCGCTTGGTGCTGTCTACTGCTACGGGACCTGACAATTTGATTGGAGCCTCCATGTCGGTTGCTCAGATTTTCCGATGGTTATTCCCTCACAGTGGCCTTTGTGGAGCTGTCAATGTCTACCTTTCATAAAAAATGGTGGCAATTCTTAAGACAGGATGTTTCCTCATTATTTGCAGCTCTGATTCAAGCCACACTTTCTCTGGAAGCTTGCTCCCATCTTATTCCTCCTCTGGCTGCTACCTGCTGTGTCTCAGTCACACCTAATTGCTCCTCTGTTTTGTGCCTGTTGAAAGGTGTGTCTCTTCCACCACACACTTCCCATACACACATCTAATGAGATTTGCTCCCCGTGAGGCTAAGAGAAAAGAGAGATGTTCATTTGGACCAGCAATTTCCATCCAGGTTTTACAAAATCCTCAAGTCATTTCTTTCCTGGGACTTGAAATCGACTCCCACTCATAGCTGAAATGTTTCCAATAAATGCATATTCCTTGGAAACAAATTAAGTCATTCAGCAAGGGTCTCTGTTGTGCCAAGTACATTATATGCCGATCGGGAGGAGAGCCGAGTCTCACTAACATTGTACAGATCTCCTGAAGACTTTTGCCTTTGGCTATGGAAAAAGAGAGTGTCATCTATTTAGACAATATATGCTTGTTTCTTCACTGATAACTAGCTTTCTGCGACAACTTTCCAGGTTGAATACATGGGCTTTTGATCTATAAACTCAGACGACATGTTTCAGAATTCCAATATCTTGAGGAGCTGAGGACTGAGGAAGAATATTTGATTATGCATCCTTCTCTCCATCTGCCTGTCTGGGGCATTCTACTAACCTAAATCCACTCACGTGTCGTGCAAACTCCTCCTCCGTGGCAGGCTAAGCCAGTCACCCCAGAGCCTGTCATGGCCCGGATCCTGGACAGCCCTGCTTCATTGGGGTCTTACAGACTCGGGGAATGCACATGTCAGTAGCTCTTTCCTTCTCAGGGTGTTTATATCTGCCCCTTAATTCCAGCTTCCCATTATCACCCGGGATTAAGCTTCCATTGGAAGCAACTCTTGGCAGTTTGAGTTCCAATCTGAGTTCTGTTTCCCCGAATGCCTGATGTACATTAACTGATATTGCATGCGACATTCATCTATTTTGGAACAATGATTTGAATTGAATGCTCTCACCTCAAATATAAACAACCATAGAATATGTTTCCATGCAAGTCTTCAGAGAAATTATCTGATTTTGCAGCAGCAGCCATTGATTTAAAATAATACTGGTGCGAGACAGAACCAATCAGCAGACTCTCCTGACAAAAGTTAAACATCTTTACTCCCTAAAATAGAATTATGCATGGTGCAGAAACGTATTGAAGCAAAATTATTCCTGAATATAACAATGACAATGCAATTCCCTGGATTTGTGATGGGCACTTTGGGAAATGTATAAGTGGCCTAAAAGAGTTAATGTCCCTCCCAAAGTGCTTTATTTTAATGTTTGGAAAGTTTATAATCTAGTATACTACACTGCTTTCCAGAAATATCTCATCTTTACAAGCCTCCATCCATATGAAAATATTTGCTTTTATGGATGAAGATGCTCTCTTGACAAAAATATTAAATGTAGTAAGTTTGGGCCTTCCTAAATCCAATCACTTTAAAAATTTGCAGTTCCAGGGGTCGGCCTGGTGGCGCAAGCGGTTGGGTGCGCGCGCTCCGCTGCGGCGGCCTGGGGTTCGCTGGTTCGGATCCCGGGCGCGCACCGACGCACTGCTTGGCAAGCCATGCTGTGGCGGCGTCCCATGTAAAGTGGAGGAAGATGGGCACAGATGTTAGCCCAGGGCCGTCTTCCTCAGCAAAAAAAAAAAAGAGGAGGATTGGCGGATGTTAGCACAGGGCTGATCTCCTCACAAAAAAAAAAAAAAAAAAAAAAAAAAAAAATTTGCAGTTCCCACATTAGCACAACAATAAAAATAACATATGTAAGTATCCGCCACCATTCTGGCCAAAGGCCCATTTCAATGGTTGGTTGAACAAGGAGATACTGCATTTCTCTTTCAGCCAAGCTGCCTTCTCTGCCATTTATTGTTTCTTTCTGTACAGAGTCACCATCAATCCACCATTAGCAAAACGCAGGGAAACAAGGAAAATAAGAAAGATAAATGGGAGGAAAGATGAAAAATTGTCCTGAAAAACATTACGAACAAAGATAGAGCCTTGACTAAGATGTAGCCCAGCTACACAGGAGCGTTTAGCTTCCAGTCAAAAAGTCAGAATTGGAATGGTCAGGAGAAAAAAAAAGATCATTACAATAATTTGGGGGAAACATCCTGAGTGCACAGAGATGACTTAAGTTGGATATGCTAAACAGGACTCCTGCTTCCTTTTTCTGAATGAAAAGATGCTACCTTTCCAAAAGAAAGAGAAGCAGATCTGTGTTTAAATGATGCTCATAATCTCTTCCCTAACCAGGCTTCCATAAATTATCTCCCGCCCGTGCGGCACATCCTTTGAAGCCAATGAAGGTATTATGAAAGCACCACACTTCCGCTCCTCCCCTCGGGCACATTAAATATAGTCCATTATCAGCCAGCGACAGAGGTTCCAAATCTGAGGCCCCAGCAGTTGGAGACCAGGCTAAGTGCAGAGCAGGATCCAAGCTCAGACATTCCTTGAAAAGTTTGACTCCAGCTCTCCTGACTTCTTAAGGCTGCCAACTTGAAATAGAAACCTCTTGAGAACATGTTTTCTTACAAAATTTACAAAGAGCTTTACTGCGGAGCCAACAGCTGGAAATGCCGTGCGAGCAGCCGCTCTCCGTGATCTGATTTCTCACAGCATTTTGGCACTTCTGGTTCAGCTCCTGGCGGGCAACCAGAAGCTAGAGAGGTAATAAAACATGGTCTGCTCCCAGGACAGCTCTGGGCCAGGATCCTTCCCGGAGAAGGGATGACTAATGCCAGGAGAAAGCCTGAACCGCGTGGCTTTGCTGCTCTCAGTAGAACGGACACAAGAGACATCTCCAGAGGGGTGCCAGCACTGTGCCTTTCCCAGATGTCAGACACCAGGGTGACAAGGCCAGTCAACGCACGTTGGGGTTCTGGGTTGCCCTGGCCCTGACCAAATTTAGGAGCACAAGGGATTGTAGAGGTGACCACTGCAAACCAGAGCTTGATTTGCCAGCTTCAATGCTAGGGCAATTTGTAGCAAGTAGTGTCCATCCTCTAAACATTTTTAAAATAACTGGAAAAAAATTATGACAGTTGGATTTTGATACATGTGGTTCTCCCTGCGCTTCTATCTCCCTTACTCTTACCTGATTTATCCTATTCTTTTTTCATCATTTGCACTCAGTAGAAGAAAGGGATGAGATGCTAAGATCTGCAAACCTGGAAGGAGGACGTCCCATTGACCCTGCTGGCACAGACCCTATCCTTACCGCAAGAGTGTGTCCATAAGGGAAAGCATTTGAATGTCCTTCTAGAAGGAGTCAAAGTGAACGGCGTTGATGACGCTAACTCCAGCAGAGGAAGAGCATCTCATTACTGGGGCCAGCATTCTATTTAATGAAACAACTACAACGTCAACTCTAGTTCATCAACTTCTTAATTATTCCCTCTACTTATGAGAATTAGTGGCTGTTAACTTTTAAATTACAGAGAGGCATGGCCAAGCTCTAATTTTCTGACAGCCGAGATATGGCTACCCATCGGCAGGACCCAAATAGATCCGGCAGGGGGTGACTGTTTGCTCGGACCCCACGCGCCTGGCTGGCCCCAGCCATCTGGGGGTCGAGTATGAAGACTCCACTACAGACAAAGTAACTTAGGCCAAGGCAAGATATGAGGCCCTGCCGGCACTTGGCCTGTTGAAGGTATTTGGGGGAGGGTTGTCAAATAAAATACAGGTCGCCCAGTTAAATTTGAATTTCAGATAAACAATGAATAGTTTTTAGTATAAGAATATCCCGCGCAATGTTTGGGATATACTTATACTTTAAAAAAATCATTCTTTGTTCATCTGAAATCAAATTTAACAAGGCATTGCATGTTTTTATTTGCTAAATCTGGCAATCCTAACTTGAGGTTTTTGTTGATAACGAGGAAGCCGAGTTCATTCATGCCCAGAACAATCACACTGCAACAGGAGCCAGCGCAGGCCCCTAGGACCGAGCAGAGTACGAGGGGGAGCAGTAAAAATTCCACCTCCAACTCCTCCCTCACTCACGTTGACTCCGAGGACCTGAGTGAGATGCTCTGTGACTTGAAAACAGCTTTCTCAGGAAATTCAGCCAGGATGCCAGAAGTCTGAGAAGGAAAATAGATCCAACTCAAAAAGAGTGAGTCAGACGTTAAATAAGGAAATGTTAACTAAAAGCAGAGAGGCTGAAAAACACCACCTTCTCAGAACGGCGAGAAGGAACTAAGTGTCTGGTAACAGAGAGAGAGAGAAAGAGAGACGGAGAGACAGAGACAGAGAGAGGAAGAGAAACAGAGAGAAAGGGAGAGACAGAGAGAGACAGAAACAGAGCGAGAGAGCTGTAGAGACTCAGTGTCAAGCCTTCCTCTCTTTCATCCCTGGGCTTCACCGGGGCATACAAAGACTGTTCAGATGGGCATCAGATAACAAGGCTGGTGCCATTTCCCTTATGGAGCTTTTAAAACTCTTTTATTATAATTTTTATGATGATTTGTATATATGCAACACAGTGTCGTTGCATAAATTTGGAGAACTTCAGAAAAGGATAAAGAAGAAAATAAAAATTTCTCATATTCCCAAGATTAGAAGATAACCACTGTATTTCCTTCCATCATTTATCTAGACGTGTATACCATTTTTACAACATCGGAATTATAAAGCGTATAACGTTCTGTAAGCTAGTTTTATCATTTAATATATTGGGAATATTATTGCATACGCTTAGTTTCTGAGAACACGGTTTTTAATGACTACTTAGTATTCCTTTGCTTTTAATGGACCATAATTTATTTAATCTGTTTCCTCTCGTTGTGTATTTATACTGTTTCCCATTTCTCTCTATTATAGACAACACCACACAGAGTTTCCTGTACATACAGCTCTTCATGAGTCTCTAATTATTTACATGGGATAAATGCTTGGAGGTCTGTCCAGGTATTGTGTCACAGGGTATGAATATGTTGAAGTTTTAATTCATATTGTCAATTTTTCCTCCAGAAAATCTCCTACACAATATATAAGATTTGCTGTTTTCCATAACTTTGCCAACGCTGGGCTTTACCTCTTTCAAAAATCTTTACTAATTTGATCATCCAAAAATATCTCCTATTACTTAAAATTGCATTTCCTTCATTCCTAATGGGATGAACATTTCATTGAGCATTTGTAGTTCTTATTTAATGAATGCTTTTTCATGTTTTTAGGCTTTTTTTTCAAAACTTTCATTGAATTATAAGGGTTCTTTGCATATTAAAGGTGATAATCTTTCATTTAACAATATGTTACAGTATGTTCCTATTTGTCTATTAAGATCGGTTAGGGTGTAATTTGGTTGGGAATTTTCCAGTCTTTATTAGACAAATCTTTGTTTTCCTATAGGGTTTCTTCCTAGTCCTTCCTCCTCCACCTGGAAACCAGATGAATATGCAGCCCTCAGTCTTCAGTTCATCTCTTCTCTTATAGTTACCTTTTTAATCCACTGAAATGAATTTTCACCTAGAGGTGATAAAGGGATTCTTTTCCAAATAATTTACCTGCTATCTCAACACCATTTACTGAATAATCCAAACTTTGCCCCATGTATTTGAAATGCCACATTTATCTTATGCCAAGTGAGTGGGCACTTGTCTGCCTGACTAATCTTGCGCCCACACCCACCATGGAGCCACTAAATCTGCAGAGCACTTCTGAATCACTCTCAGCATTCTTCCTCGCCACTAGTAGTCAATATTTTGACTATTCTTCTAAAATAAGTTCGTTAACCTTAAATTTGAATTTAGATAGGAGTTGCCCGAAAATCATAAGTTCAATTGGGGGAATTTGGCTTCTTTGCACTATTCAGAACCAAGGTCTATATCTCTATTTGTTTACGACTTCTTTGATATCTCTCAAAACCTATTGTCCTTTTCTTCCCGTGGGTCCCTTGTACATCTCTCTAGGTTTATTCCTAGAATTTAGTGTGTTACATTGACCTTGGGGATTGGAAATCTTTTATTTTTTTACTTTCCAGATAATCATTAATGGAATATAGGAAAGTTAATTATTTACGCATGTTACCATCAAAAGAAACTCTGTCAACTACTGTCTTTAAAATATTCTTAAGGTTTCTAGACATATAATTATACCATATGCAGATTTAGGTCTATTCCTTTCTAAAAGTTAATCTTCTTATTTCTGTTTCCTGTCTTATCACATGTGTTGGAACTTCCAGAACGATGTTCATGATGGTGGGATTACAGCATCCTCACCCTGTCCCAGACTTTGAAGGATCTATGGAGGGTCCTCATTAAATGTGAACCAGATGCTGATTTCATATTGTTTTTCCATGTCGAAGAGTCTTTCTCCTATTTCTGGATTGTTAAGTTTTTATTAGAAATTGATGTTGAATTTTTACCAAATGTCCTCTGGGAATTTATTGAAGTTTTTCCTCCTTTAATCTACCAATGTGTATATTTTATTAACAGATTTCTGAATATTAAAACATTATTTCATTCCTAGAATAGACCCATATGGCATATGAAGCTGTTGTTTTCAATTTGCTATATATTATTTAGGACTTTTTGTTCTTTGATTCAACAACAAGAGTCTGCATCTCACCAGGTTCCTGTCCTGCCCACTGTTCCAGCCTCACCTTCTCAGTGAGATGGGTCTGGAATTTTCTTAGCCTTTTCAGGTTTTAGATTCAAGCCTCAGCTATCTTTGTAGAATGCACCGGGAAGCATTTTCTCCCTATGCTCTGCAATCTTTCATCTAGCAGGGGAATTATTTGTTCTTACAAGATCGAAATGCCTCACTCCCAAACTCTAAAGAACTCGAAAGTTATTCTCAAAGAATGACCAAAATATTGAATAATAATAGAGAGGAAATGACAAAAAGATTCATTTTAAAATATTACAAAGCTATGATAATTAAACCATAACCGAGTTTTGAAATTTCTCTCCAAGGCTATTAGCCTGTAGAAGTTTTCTCCTTTTTTAGTCAGACAAGAAGATTTATATTTTCCTCAGAAAAATCTTCCATTCATTGAGTGGTAAACTGAGTTATATACAGTATTTCTTTATAGTTTTTATTACGTTGAGTTCATCATAGCATCTTATTTTTGTTCGTTTGTTTCCTCAATCATATTCACTAATTCCTCATTTTATATATATATATATATATATATATATATATATGTTTTCCTCTTTTTTTTTCCTAAATCAGATTTGCCAGCAGTTAATCTATTTTAACATGTAACTGTTTATTTTTAAAGTTCTTAAATTTCTTAACTTTACTGTTTTTCTGTTATAATTTAGAAATTTCTGTTTTATAATATTTATTTTTTTTAACATTCCTTGAACTTAATATACTGAATTTTAAAAAATATATATTAAATTAAATGCTTATTAGTTTCTTATTGCTTTTTACTCTTGTTTCATAACAAACATACTTAATATGATGCATTTGACCTTGAATTAACTTTAAGCTTCATCTCTTAATTTTTTATATGTCCTTGTTTTTTGAGTATTCTAGAATTATAGACTCTGTTCCTCTTTTAAGCAACAGTCACTGGAAGAGGATTATTTTAATTTTTTAAATGTGTTGCAGTTTGTGTTACATTATTGTTATTAAAATTTTTATCTATTTTGTTGTAGCTACAGATGTGGTCTGTACAATTTGTTCCTTAACAGAATTCATTAAATTTTCCTTTGTAATTAAGATTTTTAAGTCATCAACTTATACAAATATATCATGGGCATTATCTTCTTTCTTTGCATAGTACAAAGTTCACTATATCCTATTAAATATTGAATAAGCTCTATTTATTACATATGGTCCAATCTTTATATCTTTGTTTATTTTTGTCAACCTGTCTTGTCCAATACTGACTGTTGCATACTAAAGTCACTCACTACTTTAATTATGTCTTGGTCAATTTCTTCTTGTATTCTTCATTTACTTTATATATTCTAATAATTATATTTTACACAAAAGGATTCGTTATTCATATATCTTCATGGTGAATTTTACCTTTTATCAATATAAAAATAACCCATTTGAAACTGTTTAAACCCTAATTTGATATTAATTTTGCCACCACTTTTCAGTTTTTATTTGTATTTACCTGATACATCTTTGTCCAGCCATTATTTTTCAATCGTTCCATATTTTTTTAATTTTAGATGTATCTCTTGTCAATAGATCTTAATTTGATTCTATTTTTCAATCAAGTCTGAAAGTTTGTCATTTAAGGAGTTTGTCCTATTTATATGTATGCCCAGACTTATTTCCGTTACGTCTTATTTTTTTAAATACTTCCTTGTTGCTTCTTTTTATTCATCTTTTGCTAAAAAGATATTTTTCAAAGCTCTTTTTTTTTTTCTTTAGTCATTTGGAAAGTGTGAATTCTTTTTTTATTCCACATGTTGTTCTTTTTTAAAAAGTCACGCATTTTTCTCTAGTTACCATAAACACAGAGATATTATTCAATATCTCTTCCCAAGTAAAACAGTAATTTAACATACACTTATTTTTTCTCACTCTGTCTGATTTGCCAATTTTTACTGTTATCTTAGAGCTTAAATCAGACAATTAATACTATTAAATTATTTGTCTAAGTTATGCATTTTTGCTTTCAATAATTATTTGGGTTGTTTTTCATCACATAAGCAAGAGTTATTTAAACTCTACATGTTTTGCTGAATTTGTTATCTCTTTTCTTTTACACTGTGGTTTCCACATCCTTCTATAGTTGCTTGCAGTGTGTCTTCAAGTACAGTTTCCAGAAAGGACAGAGGAGTGGTGTATTTTCCATGTTCTTTGCATAGCTAAGAGCATCCTTTGCTGCAGCCAATTCAAATCAACATCGTGAGCACCTTGCTAGGTCCAGGGGAGAAAGAAGCTAACGAGAGAGCACAAATCTTTGCAGTTCTTACTGCTTGCAAGCTAACCAGATGCCACCTAAAAATGACACTTTGGGTAGAAAATCCTTAGGTCAAAATATTTTTCAGTAAAAAGTCCGTAAAATTGATGCATTGTCATCTTGCCCTCGTTATTGCAGAGAAGTCTACCAGCTGTCCACTCTATCCCAACGTACAAATTATGGTGGGAGATGAGGGAGTATTAGAATTGAATTTTTTTTTCAGGTAAATAAAATTTTAAAAACCGATTGGAAATCTTAAGCAGAACTGCGTATGAGCTGTGTGTTTCAATAAAAGTGAAATGGATTTGGAATTTTTGTAGACAAAAGAGGCTAATTGAAATCTGATTCTTATTTCTTTGGCGGGAAATTGTTTTTCAGCCAGATGTATATTTCCTTCTACCTTGAAATCCAAGTTTCATTAATTGTGCCTGGTACTCAGTGAGCTTTTGGATTCCCCAGTGATTATTTTGGCTTCTCTGCTCACTCTTCTCTCTCCTTCAGGAATTCCCATTATACATATATTGGATCTCTTGCCTTTCCAGATCTCCTACTTTCTCCTTTATTACTGTATTTACTTATCCCTTTTCTCTGAGCTTCCCTACCTTCATCTTCTACCTCATTGATTCAATTTTCTACTTGCAAAACTACGGTTTTAAATTCAGCAATTATTTATTTGTACATAGCCTTGAGGGTCTTGCCTTTTGCCACCTTCAAAAATGCCTGTTCTGATTTCATAAGTGCAATGTCACCCTAAATCTTGTCGAAAACTAGCAATTTCTGGAGTTTTCTACTCCCTGCTGTTACTTCATTTCATGGAAAGACATTTGCTCAGAACTTCTGGTTTTCTTGTCACAAGTCACTGTTCTCTGCTTATCCTTATGAAGGAAGGCTTCTTTTTGCCCATTTTTCCGTTGTTATGGCTTCTGTCACTACACAGACATTCCAGGCACCAACTGCAGGACACAGGGAAAGTTGAGAGTTACTCTACACTTGCTCTGTCAGATTACTCACCTAGCAGTGTGGCTGAGGCCTTCCCACGCAGGAACTCTCCTCTATCTGAAGAGGGCCTGTCCTGGATTGGGGAACCCCATGTTTCCAGGAGCAGAGTTCCCATCCTCTGCCTGGCATGGTTGCTGGCAGGGTCCAGATGTGCTGTCCTGCCACGGAGACCCCCTCAGTCCTCAGCTCAACCCCTGCCCTACTAGGGAACAACAGTGCAGTTCAGTTGGAGTCTTTTCTAGACAGTTCTCACATGAGCACTCCTTCCTTATGGAAGACATGGTTCAGGCTGGCCCTTTATTCCACGTGGCCCCAAGTGCAGAAAATGTAGGCAAAACATCTTGAATTTTCTGGTCTGGGGATGCTACTGTAGTCTCCAACTCCAGCTTTCAATTTTGTCTACTTCCACATTTCCCCAGTCCTTTCCATGGGGGGTGAGGACCCATAGTGCACCCGTAAGACTGCCAAAGGCGCCAGTGCCCTAGCCCACCCGAGAATGAGAAGGAGGGGCCAGGAGGGTAGCACCCACTGCTACCCAGGATGTCAGAGAGGCCACACCACTTCTGACTCCATGAGGGTCCAGACCCCTTCCAGCCCACCCCAGGGGAAGAATGGGCAACCTGAGCCAGTTGTTCTGAAAGGATGTGGCCTGCAGAAGTCCCAGAAGCAGAGCTGCCTCACCTGTGCCATCCCGTGGCCTTTCCTGCTTCCAGTACCTACTGGGGCCCCAAGCGACGGACCTCAAAAGAAGGAGAGCAGGAGCTACCAGGCTCTCTGGCAACACCTTCTGGCCAGAAGCAGGACTCCAACAACCACTGCCCCTTCCCCAGATCACCAGGTTCTGGAAGGAGCCATGGGGCAACCTGCGTCCAGAGTCAACCACACGGTTCCATGTGCCTCTTTAGGGAGGGCCAGTCCTTCTCTCATTAGGAAACATTTTTATTTTGGCTGCCCGTCTCCAGGAGCAACAGAAGGCAAAGATGTGCAATTTTCACATCACAGTAAAAATAAAATTTCCTCTAGACAGTCAACAGCATCCTGAGACCAAGAAAGTAAATATGTACTTTCCTCTCATCCTTTTTCATTTTTTTCCTTTTTTTTTTTTTTTTTCCAAGAAACCTCTGTTTTGCGTAACTGACAGGAGGGCACTGCCTGGGAACGCCTGTAAATCCGCAGTAACTGGAGATGGTGGAGGGGCAGCAGTATCCTTTATCTGGCTCGCTATCGATCGCCTCTAATGAGCACCAGTGCAGCTGCGGCTAATGGTGGTCCGACTGGTGTTAAGGGCGAATGTGGGAGAAGATTATCAACCCAAGGGGCTTAACAGTTGCTGGACGGCCCGGAGCCCTCGGGGCGACGATGCACTTGAGAGGTCACTGAATCAAATGAGGGGAAAGATTCAGTGCCTGCTCTGCTGCCGCGAGAAATGCAGCAGGAGTGGGGTTTTTTCTACCAGAGACTACAGGCATCAACACAACCATTCCCTTCTGCTAGTCATTAGTCCCTGACCCTTCGCCCGATAAGACGGCTCCTACTGGAGCCGCCTCGTTCTAATTATGACTCATCAGACGGCAGCAATCCTACCCAATTAGTGGGGCTTAAGCGAGGGGCACTTGATGTAAGCAGGGTCCGCACCCCGTGTGAACTGGGGAAGGACAGGCCCAGGCTCCAAAGCGCTCCACCCAAGCCTGCTCCTTACCTGGGGGCCAGGCTGCCATTTGATCTGATTTGCTTGATATTTAATTCACTGTGTTGCCTGCCACCCCCCCTCGGAGATCTGAGAGGGGCCCGAGGAGTGGCCATAAGAGGTGCCGAGGCCAGTGGCCTTCAAGGGACAGCTAACCGGCAGATCCTATAGAATGCTCGCAGTCAAATGTTAGCACAGAAAGGGAGCTACAGGTATTAGAAAAGATAAAAAAAAATGACTGGCAAATGCCTTCAGGGGTCGGGCATGCTGCATGTTCTGAACTTTAATAGCATAATGGTGTAATCGCAACGGGGGAAAGAACCCAGACCTGGCAGGAAGGAAGGGGCTGCTGGGGCTAGACAGGTGGAGGTTGGGGGTGTGGAGCAGGCCCAGGGAGGGGAGGACAACCTGTGTCTGCTTTGCCAAAATGCCCAAACCTCTATTTATTTTAATGCAGTAAATAAGCAATTTAAATACTATGCTAGTTCCATAATAAGTAACATGGTAACGTGATACCCTGCGGTTATAACAAATTATTTATTAGGTTTTTTAAAATTCTAAGGCAGCGTCTTTGTAACCAGGAGATTTCATTTGGGTCAGATCATTAAAAACATGGGTGTGGGTCTTTTCCCTGCCGCTCAGGGAACATTGATCTCTGAAATACACCCGATAATCACCTTTTTTTTGTCGCTTTTTAATATAGCCACGGGAAGGCCTTTAAAAGTGGTTACCCCAGGAAAAGGTCGCACACTCCCAAAACTCACCCTGTATGCTTCCAGCCCCTCTTCTCACATCTGCCAGAGGGAGAGAGGAAAGAGTTGGGAAGACCAGAACTGAGTGCCTGAGTAACCCCTTGGGTTGTAAGCTCTCGTGTACGCACATTTCAAAGAATGGTTTCACGTAGTAATTCAGTTGGAAATGTTTGTTTCCAGTCCCCCTACTGCACTGTCTGGAGAGCAACGAGTTTAGTAAAGTCCATGATCAACTTTCCTAGGAATAAAAGCCATGATGTGCCTTAACTTTTACCAGCAGAGTATAAAAGACAGTAGTGGCTGAGATTGCAATTATTAACAAAGATGAGCGTTCTTATGAATCTATTAATTATTTTTTTTTATTCCTCAATAACATCCTCATATATCCTACTAAAGAATCCTTTTTCTAGCGCAATGTTAGGTGCTATAGGACATACAAAGAAATAGAAGCAGGCACTCCTGACACAGAGGTTTGGAGAAAACCAGAGAAAAATACAAGCCAGTATGTCTGTGATTAGGAACCCAACAAAAGGCACAGACAGGGCTATGGGTGCTCCGAGGAGGAGCCCTGAGTGCTGGCTGATCAGGGAACAAAGTCTGCAAGGAGCAAGACGGGATGGGAAAGATTCCAAGTGGTGACACAAAAGGAGCAGGTACAGGGCAGGAACATTTAGGGAGGACATTAGACAGTACATAGGGGATGCTCCAAACATATTAACGAAAATCACACACCCACAGAATTAGATAGGTTAAATTATGGAGAGAAAAATATGAATGACTTTTTTCTGTGTGCTTTTCTTTATTTCTATGTATTCTAAAATGAGCATACATTACTCTTAAAATCAGAAATATAAATTCATACAAAAAACTGCACAAACTGTGAATGGACATGTCCAGCTGAGCAGACATTGCACTCTAAGGACAAGTGTAGGGAAAAGAGGCTGGCTGAGGCCAGAGGTAGGAGGCCCAGAGAGTCAGACGGAGGAGCCACACCTCTGTGGAATGCTTCTCAGAGACAGGGCCGCCGTTGCACAAGTCGGGAAACCGCCATGCGGAGAAGCTCTGTCTTGTCCCATTGTAGGCCCACCTGGTTCCAAAGGCAGTGGCTTCTCCGCTACCCTGTGGGGCTGCACGCTGAGTGATTTGGGCTTCATCCACATTGCTGCAG
Organism: Diceros bicornis minor; assembly: GCF_020826845.1. Taxonomy (NCBI): domain Eukaryota; kingdom Metazoa; phylum Chordata; class Mammalia; order Perissodactyla; family Rhinocerotidae; genus Diceros; species Diceros bicornis. Next base: position 90,633,174 of record NC_080745.1, on the reverse strand, counting down.
GTTGCAGAGAGACGAATAATGGTTGGAAAGGATGGAGCTGGCGGGTGTGTGTAGGTGTTTCTGATTAACACAGGGAAAGCAGTCTTCAGGGTCAGGTTCACCTTCTATGTAAAGCATCTATTTCCATGTGCTCAGCTACCTCTGAGCTGGCGTGGAGCTCACACAGAACACAGGCCAGATCTCTGCTCTCAGGAGCCTGAACTGTCTGGGGAGACTTACATTCTCTATGCCTCTTCTGGTGCCATAAGCCAGGTAAGCCCCCTTGTTTGTCCACATCTATGACACAAAAAAACAGTGGGTGATTAGATCCTCATCTGCTAGAGCTCAGAGTTGCCCAGGGCTTTGTCCACCTGTTGGCTCCCAGGTGACCACAGACTACATGAATCCTCCTATGTACAGAGGATACTTCATCTCAAATGAAGTGCTGTGAGTCTCCCAGGTGCATGGAGAGCACATCATCAGGGTCTACAATGGAGTCACAGCTTGGGATCACAGGCTGAATGTTATAAGGCTAATTAGAGGAACAATCTTTCCAAAGCAGTCCCTGCAAAGCCGGAAACACTGGGTTGTACAACACTGAAGAGAGCTGCTCTGGGTCTACGGAGGGAGCAGTCTCCTGATCACAGCTCCACAGGACAGGGACCAGGTAGGCTGAGCCAGTGACAAATTAATTATGAATTGAATGAATCTAAGCAGCTGTAATCAAATAGGATTTGTCTTGGCCAAGAAGAGAGCTAGATTTCAAGATCCTTGGTGGACTCCATTGTGCACGGACGTTTGTGGCATGGGACAACATTTTCTCAACAACAGAACATGTCAACTATCATATTATTCATGACCTTTTCATTTTGTGGTATTGTAAAACCATTGAAAATCAAAGAATCTTAGCTCTCTGGAAGGAGTTTTAGAAGCTAGCAGACCCAGTCTCTTTAGTTCACACCATGACTTTCCCAAGGCTCCATTGCTGGTCAACGGCAGGGTGGGGCTGGTGTCAGGCCCCTGGTGTCTGGAGCTGGGATCCTCTCACCACAACCTGGAGGGCTTCTGACCTACCCAGGGCCTTATAACTTAAGGAGACATATGAGGTCTTGGCTCCAAACCCAATCAACCTGGATGCAAGATGTCAGCTCTGCAGGTGGACCCTTCTGCCACCCAGAACTCAGCCCTCCACGTTGGACAGTGCTGCTTTAGAAGGTCACGTGGCCTTCCAGCTCTGGTGCCTGCTGACCTCTCCACACATCATCCCCCTTCACTCTCCCCTACCCATGCTGTCTCTGATCTATATGGGATTCTCTGAAAACTCCAAGTTCTCTCTTGTTTCTGGACCTTGCTCACACATTCCTCTCTGCCTCAATGCCTTTCCCTCTCTTCAGAGCCTGGGTCCTTCAACATCTGTTCCAAGAGCCAAACAAGTCAAGTATGACCGACTCAAGGAAGACTTTCCCTGGCTCCCAGCAAGCAAAGACTCCGTGCAGGGAAATGATTACCATAGCACTGTATTCCAACTGTTGGAACCAACTAGACTGTGGTTCTCTTGAGGGTAGCGAGAGCTTTTATTTTTTCTCTATCCATACCATCCAACAAATGCCTGGCCTATAGAAGGTGCCACATAATTGACAAATGACTAAAAATAAAACGAGCATTTATTAAGGGTCTGTTCTATGCACATTAACTCATTTAACCTTTATAATAATAATATAAGATCTGCATAATTTTATGTGAAAAAACTGGGGCTCAGGAAGCTGAGGTACTTTATCTGGGAATGCAGAGCTGGTCCACGGGGAGTTAAGTTCAGATGGGCCAAGTGACTGTGGAGTGCAAACAAGGAGGCTCTAAGACAGGGTCCCAGAAAGGGCTGTCCCAGAACCAGGTGGTTCTTCCTTATTACAGATGCACTAATTTTTAGAATCCCTAAGTAAATCCACGATCTTTTTTAATGATACCTTATATTGAAAATATGGCCAGAGAATGGTACAGACTAAAAATAACTACATTCTGTGGACCATTTGGGTGCATGGAGAGAAAATCAATAGTTTTCAAGAAATTTTCATTATATTCCATTATTCCTATACATCAAGTTAAGTAAATGTGAGAAGGCTGCAGCCAAATGAACTTGACAGATGAGGAGCGTGGTTGAGGGGAAGGTATTGGCATTTCAACATGAAGAGCTCATGGTTTCATTTCAGAATAATGACCAGGAAGTAGGAAGATCAGTGCAGAGAAATAGAAGGGATGGTTCCTCCCAGACATGGCATCTCTCTGCATCCACTTCGAGGAGCCTAATTGTAGAAACCACACACAGGTGTCCCACAGTGTACGGCCCACGTGGATCCTAGGAAAGGCTGAACACAAACTCTGGCATCCGGAATCCTATTTCCTCATTGTCTTTCATGAAAAAGTTGGATGTCAAACAAAGACCACAACAAAAATGTTTAAAGATTTAAATTTTTAGATGGAGAGGAATCCTTGTGGTGGACCTATTCTGTAGCTTGACTGGGGTGGGGATCACGCCAATCTCTAAAACTGCATAGAACTAAACACACACGCAAATAAGCGCATGTGAAAGTAGTGAAATCTGAATAAGGTCAACGGATTGTACTGACGTCAATATCCTGGTCGTGATATTGTCCTATAGTTACGCAAGAGATTACCAGAGGGGGAAACGGAATGAAAGGTACACACGATCTCTCTGCATTGTTTCTTACAACTGACGTGAATCTACACTTATCTCAGTAGAAAATATGTTTTTTCAGGAAAACCATCCATCACTCCAGGTTAAGATTCTGGACATCAAAGCAAACATCATGAGAGGTGACAGTCGCCTGAGTTTCATACTCATGGCATTTGCAACTTCATAGCTAAAGAATTGTTTTGCTGTCCTCTGTGCCTTGGTTCCTGTTTGCACTTTTCCAGACCTTTCCTCCCATGCCACTGCTCAGTTATTAGATTTAGTTACTCTGTAGAGCCGGATAGGAGGCCAAGCCAAGGCAGAAATGGCCAGGTCTTACTCAGTATCGAAGCGGCCTGTAACATACAAAGTCAGTCATGGTGGAAATCAAGACTTCTTATACTGGTGTTTTTACCTTTAAAAATCAAGATTCATAGGAGTAGCAGAAAGTTCTTGTTTTCTTTTAATCTCAGAAATATAACCAGCTGAGCATTTCTTTTTGGGTCACCATCCTCCTTTCTCTTCTGTCTATATCTTTCCCTCCATAACAAGGTCCTTCTCTGGGCATCACTTTTTCTCCCAGCCTGTGACAGACAAGACCAACTCTAGAAGTTGGGATAAAGCAGATGTAAGTGTGAAAATGCTCAGGACACTGCCAAAGTCTACCATTTCTATCATTTGTGGGTAGTGTGGGTCACATATATCCCCAGCTTTACAAATCCTGAAGGAGGACAAACCACATTTCCAGAACTCAAGGAAACCTTCTGTTTAGAAGCCAAAAGACAATCTGGCCCAACTCAAGACTGTGATTTCCAGTTGCACAGCAGCTTTTTATAACTCGAGGATTTCACCCACTCAGTATTTACTCTAGTTAGCCTGACTCAGATCCTCAATCCATTTATTTCCACTGCAAGTTTTAAATGTTTTTGTTTAGCTTACAATCTTCAGGGTCCCCAACCACTGTTGATGCTTCTGGAACAAATCTAACCCTATCATGTGAGTCTGCCACTTACTTATGGGCAATAAACAAACAATAAGGACATGCATTGCATCCTACACCCAACAAGAAGTCAGTGGCTGAAACCCACAACTCAAACAAAGAAGCACAGTTTCCCAGAATAATCCAGACCCATAAACAGTATGTCTGTGAACTTTGGCAGAAGTTATGTAAAAACTAAAATGGTTCCTCATTTCTGCCCTATCACACTGCAGCTACCAGGACTCTTTGGCTCATAAGTAACAGAAACACAACTCAAACTAGCTTAAACACAGGAGATAATCCATTGCCTCAACTAACTTGGAAACTGCAGGGATAGAGTCAGGATCCACTTCCTATGTGACCGGAGCCCAAGGTTCAACCACATCAGGTGGACAGCTCCATCTTCCAGCTTGGTTATACCCTCTGCTTGGTTGTACCCTCAGGCAGATGCTCTCCATAGCTCCAGGCTTTGGTCCTTAAAGTTTCTGATCCCAGAGAAAGTGAGCTTGCCTCCTGAAAGCTCCAGCAGGAGCCCTGAGAAGGACCCTGTGTGGCCCAAAGACGGTCCTGAGCCCATTCTCAAGGCAATCACTGATGCTGCCGAGAGAGGGTACTTGGACTGGGCTTCAGGGGCACGTGCCCATTCTGGGGCTTCCCAGGCTGGAAGGCAGAAGGAGGGGTGCCAGCTTGACCTCTGAATCTGAACAAGGCTATTTTATAATGCAAAAGGGCTCATTCTTCAAAGAAAAGATATCGAGCAGACAAAAAATATAGGTCTACTAAGCACATTTACAACTGTGATAGTTGGTCACAAGGTGGACTTTTGTTAACTATTGTAGTTCTATTTTTAAATTTAAAATCTTCCAATTTTGCAGCTGAGGTTCAGGTTGCTTAGGAAAAAAAAACACCTTTACAGAGAATTTAATTTTCAAAATAATTTCAAAGGAAAAGAAACAGTAAATGAGACAGAAAGTGAGCTGCTTTGAGCTTCAGATTGGTACTTCTGAAAATGATAGTGGCTTTATTATTTTTTTTAACTCCACTTCATTGTCTGTTACAGTGAAAAAGTACTGTGGGATCCAACTGCCTTAGAAACGAAGATTTCAGTACTGCAGTTATTGAAAAAAAGACTATTTTGTCTCCCAAACCTATTCACTTTATTCATAAAAGAGGAAGCCACACTAAAACACAAGCGTGATTCCCTTCTAATGTTTAAGAAGCTCCGTGTTTATCTGGAGATAAAGGATTGCAGGGGAATGTACTTACAGATCACTGATTAATGCAAATTCTCTCCTGTTTGCCAAGAGCCACATACACATATGAAAATGAATAATTCAAAGGAACAATGTTTAAATATTTTGAAAACCAATCCTGTACAAATTGCTTAGAGAGACCACATGGCATCTAAAGAAATTCCTTATCTCCTGGACCATGCAAGTCCCCTCTTTTAGGAAGAATACTCTAAAAAATGAGGACTCACTTAAAAATTCAAACTTTCAAAACTCCCGTGGAATCTTGAGATTTCTTATTCATCAAGGCTCTTTTGGCAGCAATGCCAGAACCACAACTCCATGGAGCTGGGGATCACAGAGGATGCCTGATGCCCGAAACTGGAATGTTACAGGAGGGGGGCGGGGACAGCTGGATCTAAGACCTGGATGGAGCCAGATCCCTCCCATGCCCTCTTCTACTCAGGTTGGTTTTCTTCTCCTGGCCAAGCTTCTCTTTGAGACCAAGACCAGGGTTTCTGGAAGCTTCTAGGCTCATACCATCCCAACTCCACAACTAGAAAGAAAAGATTTTTTTTAACTCTCTCCACTTTGATTAGACTTGGATTTGACTTTGCCACCCGGTCATGTCCAGAGCAATCACATGACCCAAAAATGGGCACTATGATTGACCCAGCCTCAGTCCCATCCCCACCTCTCAGTTCGGGGGAAACAGTTTGGCGTGGGCTTGGGGTGTGGGGGATCAAGCAAGCAGGGCTCATTGTTAGACCAGCACCACTCAAAGTTTGGTCCGAGGAACAGTGAGGTCCATGTGCTGTCTGATACAGGTCTGTGCCAAGATATGCCTCACCAGCATACACATCAGGATGCTGCTTCCTTTATGAGACAGTCTTGCAATCAAAAAAAAAAGTCAGTTGGATTAAACAGTATGTTCAGTGACTTTTGGCTTCACCTGTTTGAGTGATGTCTCTGCAAGGTCCTCTGACAGATACTGAAGATCCAGAGACGTAGAAGAAACACACAGGCTATTTCTTACCATCTGGCAAGAGAGATGAGCATATACACAAACAATTATAGCACAATGATGACTGATGAGCTTTAGGTCGAGGTAATAACAGCAAAGCCCTGAATGAAGGATCTGTGTTCTCATTCAAGGAAAACAGTTCAATGGAGCCCCCAAAAGAGCAAACACCTTATATAGCAGGACAGCGCCATCCAGTCTCCAGATCCTGCAGCCCATCCTGACCAGAGCCCCAGGAGAGACATCACGAGGAACCCACAACGCACTTTCACCCTGAGGCCTGAGTAACCCCTGGTGTTGTAACACAACCCAGGTCCTAGCCCACCACTCTAGCTCCGGATTCAAACTGGTCTTCATTGCTGAAGCTCAGCATCTCACCTTGAGCTCTCCTCCGCTTTCAGATATGAAAACCCCTCATGGACCATTCCGGAGCCATGCCAGAAAATTACCCTTGCTAATTACAACGAAATAAAGAGTACGTCTGTGCCAGGCAGCAAGCCTATCCTGTCTCTACAGCAACTGTCAGGGAAAAGGCAATCCAGAGTCGCATTAAAGAGAGAACTGAAAGTATTGTGCTCGCCCGGGAAATTGAAAGGAAACTCACATCTTTACTTCTGTCTGCCAACAGATGTCTTCAGCACCAAGGATGCCCTTTCTGCCTGGAGATGGGTCAGGTATCAGAGGGCTGCTCTAACCAACAAACCCACTTGAATTCCCTGATCCTCCCATCTCTCTGAAGACTACTTCATCTTAATGATAGTTCTTGCAGATGCACGTTAATTCTACATTGCTTCAGTCAAGGAAAAATGACATCTTCTTGGACCACGGTATTAAACATTCACTAACCATCTTTCTGGTTCCAAGGTTGAATCTTTCCTCTGTCGGGACACTGCTGTGTTGTGGCTGCACCAGGCCTTCTCTGCCTCTGCTCTCTCCCTGGGTTCCTGGGTTTTCTCCTGCAGCTACCTGGTGGCCTCCAAAGGCTTGGCATGACTCTTTTCTGGCTTGTGGCATTACAGGGGCCTTGGAAATGCCTCATCATGCCAACGGCTGGCCCCCAATTGCTTTGGCGCCCCTTGCAATGGCCACAGTTCCCTCTTCTTCCTCACAGCCTTTGCAACAGTGAGCACCAATTCCACCTTTTCTGTATCTTTCTTATTAGTTCCTCCTAATGAGAGGCAGAGAGAGAGAGAGAAATATCACAATAAACTGAACAAAATTCTAAGACCTGCCGGAAGATACTCCAAATCTCCACTAACCAATTCTCGATTTTTCCTTTCCTGGTATCTTAATGCTTCAGGGTTTTCTCTCAGTCAGGGAGCTGCTCAGCGCAAAGTAAAAATCACAAGAAAAGCATCATCAGTAACAGTGAAATACAAAGTGCAGTCAATGAACACAATTTGTATAAAGTTCTCTCTGGTTAAGAAAACAATATTGCCTTTCCTAAATTTCACAGAATCACTGGCAGTAGAAGGATGCACGGGGCAGAAAACCAGGTGCTGAATCGTGAAAGGCTATGCATCAAGGTCTTTCATCTAGGAAATCTTTAGCTAAAAAAAGAGAGGGAGAGAGAGAACATCAATCAGATATTATTTCCAATTATTTTTCAAATTGGAACAGAGAAAGAAAACACACACACACATAAGCTTGACATGGTGTTTCTCAAGCTTGTTGCTGGAAGGAAAGTCCTTGCTTATATTGAAGTAAAGTTCTGAAAATAAGCAAAGAACAGATTTATTGATTTTGGGGGAGTCTGGGTGTAAAAAAGAGAAAGAATAAAGAAGTGCTCTTTGCCCGCTCTGTCCAAATGACATCCCAAGTGGCCTCCCTAATGGTGGGGGAGGGGAGGGGGCAGGTGCCTACCCCGGCACATGGACAGAACTGCCCTAAGGCTAGGGCTAATGGTATTGGCTGAGTCTGCTGTAAGCCTCTCTTTTCTAATAGCCAACTTTCTATGTGCGAGAAGACAGACAGATATTGATTGGTCCAAATGCCCTTGAGTTGACAACATCTGAAATGAAAATCCACAAGGCTAGCACAAACTTTCTGCAAGTTCAATTTCTCGAATCTGATTATGACACTGGACTGTGAAACCATTCACACATGTAAAAGGCCTCTCTCTTTTGTACCCTCATTTGGCACCTGTAATTGGAGGGAGTTAAGTGGCTTCATCAGGCTTGTTATTCAAATGTCGAATAGAAAGAGGCAACTGCAGGCTAATCTTGGGGTGATTAAACAGAGAGATGTTCTCCTGCTGGTACAGGGCTAATGTAAGAAACAAAGTGGACCGAGTCTCTGCATCACTCTCCACCTGCAACAGTCATTCCAGACAGCTTAAATACACATCCTCTAAGATGCTAATGCACAAAGGTGTTTTTTGCAAGTTATTTCAGAATACCTATGGAGAAGCCTTGATTTCATAACTTGGGCATTTGGTGGGTATTAGAGCTCTCATTTTGCTGTCTCCATTATTTATTACAATTAATTTTCTTTTCCTTTTCCTTCCTCTCCCAAATAAGATGCTGAAGTTGCAATTCACCTTTGATAAAGTCCTGGGAATAGCGAGCTTTGCGGTCCTCTATCTAGCTCTTATTAAACACGCCTCTCTATTCTAGAAATTCCTCTTGATCGATACATCGACTGCAGTATAAACCTTAAATAAAGCACTATCAAACTGGAAGTGCACACTGTTCTCGTCTTAGTAAGTTATTTAGAAGTAGAAAAAGGCAAAACCTTTCGGAATTGGTGTCTGGACATTTGTGCCAAAGAAACTGCAGATGGAATACACATTAAATTTATTCAGTCATTGATTGGAAATGCTGATCCTTTATGGCTGCATGTTTCTTTCCCTGTTAATCTTAGCTAACCCTCTCAAAACCATGCCAGCTTTGTGGCTCCAAGTATGGAAACCCACCATGCAGAGAAGCCAGGTTTTTAAGTCAGGTTTGATTCTGGGCATCGGTAGATCGGTCAACAGGCCCTATCTTAGAAAATGCCACTGCTTTCTTTTTTAAAATATTAAAATAAGAAAGAAACAGCCTTCAGCAAGACGGGGTGGAGAGAGAAGGAAGCAGAAGAAGAGGAGGAGGGCTACAGGGGAGCCAGGCAGGGGCCCAAGGAACGGCCCAGCTTCAGGCAGAGGAGGAGCATGTGGCCCACAGCTCTGGCACTTGTTGCCTCAGCACCAGCTACGGTGAGTGCTGTCAGTTGTTGCTGCCTAAGACCAGGACCAAAAGAGGTCAGGCCCAGCCATGGGGACCCAGCAAGTCAACGCTTTGTGAATTCCACAGATCCGGAAGATGTGCTCGCCAGTCACATGCCTGTCTGGATCTTGGGACCGTGGAATACTTCTAAATACAAAAGAAATATTCTCAGAGGCGATAGTTGCATTCTCTGTACCCCCAATTTCGCTGATTTATATAAAAGTGACCTTCCATTTTTCCACCAAGCCAAGAGAAATGCCTTGCACCATCTTTCTTGCCTAATTCTCCATCTCTCTGAAGAATACTTCATCTTAACCATACTCCTTGCAAATGCACATTAATTGTGCATTGTTCCAGTCACAGAAAATGCCATCTTCTTGGACCACGGTATTAAACGTTCACATCCCATCTCTCTGGTTCCAAGATTGAGTCTTTCCTCTGTCGGGACACTGCTGTGTTGTGGCTACACCAGGCCTTCCCTGCCTCTGCTCTCTCTCTAGGTTTCTGAGTTTTCTCCTGCAGCTACCTGGTGGCGTCCAAAGGCTCATCACTCCTTCCTTGCCCGTGGCATTACAGGGGCCTTGGAAATGCCTCATCACGCTAACTGCTGGCCCCAAACTTCTTTGGTGCCCCTTGCAATGGCCACAGTTCCCTCTTCTTCCTAAGGCCCTTTACAACAGTGAGCACCATGCACCTGTTTTATGCCTCTCTCATTAGTTCTTGCTAATGAGAGGCAGAGGGAGACAGAGACAGTGAGAGAGAGAGAAAGGGGAAGAAGGAGGCGGAGAAATATCACAAAAACTTGAACCCAAAATTCTAAAACTTTCTAATTCTAAAAGAAATAGAAAACTCCTAGAAAGAAATACTCACAATCAAGACCCACTATAGCCCAAATTACAAATATTTCGTAAAGAATTACTCCAGATACTACCTGCTGCCATGAAGCCTTGCGTTTAGTTAACCAAAACCTCAGGAATGGAGATTGGAAGGTAAAAGTCTTTTCTGAATTCATGAAAAGATCAACATCTGAATATATATTAAATACAAAGTCCAAATAATTCACAAAAGGCAGAAAAACACCAGCCTAACTTCTGGGTGGGTGGGGGGCCCTGTTCCCTGATGGGAGGAGCAGACCCTGGGGGAGTGTATGCTGAATAAACTCTGCTCTGATTGCATCCAAATAGGCCTGATTTTAAATGGCAGACTGTTTTAATGGAAGAAAACATAAATCTATCAACCCAGAAAAATACGCGCTCTCAGCACAAAATGAGGAAAATAGCCCACATCTAATACCAAAACTTTCAGATGAGCCACGGAAAAGTTCATCATGCCTCACATGATGTATCTTCGTGTATCTAGAAGTTTGGAAACAGCTGTTGGGGTCATTCCAGAGTGGTATGATCTGGAAACACTCCAAATGCCCAGAACCAGCCGTGGGCACAGGACAGGAACAGCATTCGCCGTGGGACTCTACTAGAACACAGCACCGTGTCATTGCAAGTCATTCACCACCACAGCGTCATCTTGTCGAATCCGTCAGCCTTCACTCCATCGGAAGCCAGGCTGCAGAGCGGTGAGCATCCTGGCACTGGCTTTGAACCGTGGCTCTCCTGTTCTCTGCTCAGGTGAACTGGGACAAGTCCTCTAATCTCTCCTAGTCTCTGTCCCTTCGGCTGCAAAAATGGAGAGGATATTTCCTACCCAGTGGCATTCGGCAATCAGAAGCGCTCACAGTGTGCTCGAAGGGCGCGTCCGCCATGCAGCACTCGTATTCTTCATCACGCTCAGCTCCAAATGACTTTTTTCTATTTCTGAAGAGAAAAATCTGTTTTCTTCAAAACATAAGATTGGCCATTTTAAGAATAATTGAACAAATGAGCATCAAGCTTTGAAGGCTGTTCCAAAAGGTGAGTTTAAATGTATTTTTGAGGAATGGTCCACTTTGACAGGGTCATGTTGCCTCCCAAAGTGACTGGGGAGGTACAGGCGGGGGAGAGCCCCGGCTTGGCTGCCCTCTGCCTCCACCTGAGAGTCGGACCTTGCCAGAAACACCCAAACATCTAAAGAACTCTTTTTTTCTCCAATCGCAGGCCAACTCACCACCAAGTGAATGTGCCGAGAGAGAGTAGGATCTAATCAAAAAACGTTTAACTGTTCCATCTGCAAGGTCCCAGCTCTGTGGCCCAGTGTTTGCCTGGCTTATGAGCACCATTTATAGAGACGCCCTGCCCCAGCCTGGGTCCTAATGACATGCGTCCTTCATCACACTCCCGTGGATTCTGTCTGACAGTCAGGACTCCTGGGAGCGGGAATCCTGCGACCTAATTGAGTGGGCAATCCCATTTCAGCCATGTCGCTGTCGCCGGGAGGGCCCAGGGCTCTGCACAGCCACCATCAGACAGGATCTCACAGAGCCAGGCTTGGGTACGAGCTGCCTTTCTCGGCTGAGTGCACGGGAGCAGAGGTGTCACTGCCTGCTCACAGAGCCACGGTCCCATCGGGCCCTCCGCACCAGGCCAGCTCAGTGCCGGGGCCCAGACAGAGCTGCACTTTGCTTTCGGCAGAGGAGGAAATGCCTTTTTGACTGAAGACAAAAGATTCACTGGAAACAGCCTTCCTATGTTTTCACATCTAAAAAACATCTAATACAGTGAGCTTCGGCAGATGGAGCTCAATTCCAGGGCAGCACCCTCTCCGCCTCCCCCCCGCCTCCATGGTGCCTTCCCCTCTGGCTTGTCCTTCATACGCACAAAGGAATTTTTTTCCAATTTCACAGCAAAACATGTTTTTGTAGAAAACGTATAAAAATGAAGAAAATTTTAAAACACCTGTAATTCTAATTCTACTTCCCAGAGCAGCCAAGATTTTTGGTATATAATCTTAATTTTTTTCCATGAACATATATGCCTTTTTAAGACAACAGTGTGATTGTACTCTACATGCTATTTTATAAACTGCTTTTTTTTCATTTATTAACATAATCCAAACAATTTTCAAGTCCCTAAATATTTTCTTTCAGCATCGTTTAGAGGATGCAGACCATAGCATCCTCTGTTTCCCAATGTACCATTGTCAGGCATTTGGATAAGCAAAGCTACAAGGAACATCCTCCAGGCTAAAGTTTTGCATATGTACATGATTATTTCTTTAGGATAAATAAAGAAGGATAAACACAGACAGAGCTGGTTTAGTTCAAAAAACACACCTTTTTTACGAAGAGCAGGAAACACTTTAAAAAATAAGGGTGTAAAATAAATAGGAACTCGTGAGTCAGTAAATTGCCACATCATTTTTCAGAGCACTTTGCCCACATTAGCCCCTTGACTGCACCACTGTCCTGTTAATGCCACCTTTTCCTGTCGCTCTGTGGTGCAGCCAGCACATTTTCTGCTTCCCAGGAGCCTCCACTTCGCTCACGGCCTCTCCTCTCCAGTGACAAGAGGACAAGGCCGTACCTGCAGGAAGAGACACCTCTGCCAGTTGTCACTGCCCCAGCCCAAGGTCATCTCCCCCCGCTGTCTGAGAAGTCGCCTTCCAAGGTCTGCCCCTGCTGTCCCAGAGAGAGGGCCTGACCTGAGGGTGGGGCCTGAGCAAGGCCAGGGCCCTGAGTCTTACTTAACCCAGGTGGCTGAAGCCCAAACTCATGTGTCCAAGCCCGCTCTTCCCCCAGGATCCCTCTCTCTCTAAAGGATGCTACTGGACCTGCAAGCCAGGCATTAGAGGTGTCTTCACTTCCTCTCTCTCTCTCAACAATCAATGACTTGATCACGAAGCCTGGACAACTTTCCCTTTGGGATATTTTCCCACAGGTGGTGTGATCATCTGTGTGAAGTGTTTGGCACAGCTCCTGGCAACCAGCGTCCCCCACAATTATATACTGTTAGACATATACGGTGTGGATGTATTTATATCTACTACCGCCTTCTCTGCTCTCCTGGCCCTGGTCTTACTTCACATGGACCCCAGAAGAGGGGTCTTCTAAACTGTAAATCTGAATGCATCACTCACTGCTGAAACCCTTCTGCCATCTCCATGTGCCCACACGCCCTACAATGTCCTCTCGGTCTGGTTCCCTCCACCTCTCCGGGTCACTTCTCTTCACTTCCCTCCCGTGCTCCACCCCCTATGTCTCCCCACCCCCACTGCCACCTGCGCGCACCACGCTCTAGACGGCACTGTCCACTATGGTAGCCGTCAGCCACAGGGGGGCGTTCAGATTTAAATTTGAATTAAGAGTAAATGGAATGAAATATTCAGTTCCTCAAGTGCACTAGCCACTCTTCCCATGCTCAGTAGCCAAGTGCGTGACCGGCTACCTCCTGGACCACACATAGAACATTCCCATCTCTGCAGCAAGCTCTACGCAGTAAACCTCAAGAACATCGTTCATCTCTCAAAGAACCATGATCTTTCTCCATGTGATTTCTCTCCCATGCCTGGGGAATCTGGGAAGATATAAATGAACAGTTTTCAGGTTCAAACCCTATAGTAAATTTGTAAGCATCTCTCTTCTTCATTTATTGGATTGATTTTATTCCAGAACCTTTTCACCAGCTCTTGGGTAATAAAGTCTCCTGGTGTAATAAGCTGATTACCCCTCAGCCCCCCTGATGACAAATTCTGATTTCCTAATGTGTGTGTTTCCGAAAGGAGGTACCCTCCACCTACGTAGTGCCCAAAACAGAGTCTGTCCTAGCGGGTGTTCCTGTCAGCCTGCGTGCCCGGGTGCAGCACACAGGCGCTTCACCCTTCGTAACCCCACGGAGCCCCGTGATATCCAGAGACTCTCCCCTCTTACACTCTGCAGCCAGGACTGGAGAGGTCGCCGCCCCCCATCTCCATCACACAACTCTGATACCCCTTGTGGAAGCCAGTCCCAGGGCCAGGCTCAGCTCAGTGTGGCACACGTGGTCACCCAGCCATGCGATTTGGGAGGGGAGGCAAAAGTTCAGAACTTGCCCACCTGCATGCCTGAAATCCCATACAAGTTGAGACTCTTGCTAAGACATGAAAGGCTCTACCTAATATAAAAAGGAAGCAAAAGTTATCCAGGAGAGGAAACAAGCCAACAATCGTCATGCATTAACGTCTAATCACCAATTAGCACGCGAGCTTTCAGTGTGGACCTGTGAAGGAGCGGTGAGCAGCTGGAGCCGGGCGTCCGAGAGTGAGCTAGAAGAAACAAGAGGGAAGGATAAAAGGCCAAGGGAGCAGAATCGGAAGCCCACCCTGCTCCAAGTTTGCCCAAGGCCCACCCTGTTCTTCCAAACACACTTGCCGGCTTTGCAACCAACTTGCAAGCTGAACATTTTCAACATCAAAATATTCATAATGAGGCACCTTCTTGAGGTTCTCCTGGGAGATTTGCCTTTGGTGAAGGAATTCCTAGCCCGGGAAAGCAGTGGGAAATCCTGCAATAAGTGGGCTTGTTAAGATCAGTTGGTAGTGTCCCAGCAGGCTTCGCAACAGTCGATGAGAATTACTAAACATCATTGCAAAGATTGCAGAGTAATTCCACGGACCAAAAAGACAAGGAAGAGGAAGTTAATTGGCACGGTAAAAGTGAAGCCTGAACCCTGAACTTCCTGTGAAGCAGTCGTTGACCAGAAGGGCTTGGCGGAAATCTGAAGGATACCTACGGGTTGCAATTCTCAGTTTAGCATGGCTTCTGGAGGCCCCGGGCTCCCTCGGTGATCACGGTGAGAAGGTGGCTCCCACCTGCAGCACTTTGATAGCTCCGCTCTGTGGGCGTCTGGGAGGCTTTCAGAGACCAAATCCAATGCAGCACAGGGAAGCGAGCACGAGGACGACACTTACAGCTGCACTCTGCGTGCCTCCCAGGGTACAACCAGGCAATCCCGGAACCCAGGGCGGGCTCTGGGCGCCAGCTACCACTGGGCAGAGCAGCGAATGGGGAGGCAGTGCGGCAAGAACCTTTGGGAGCCTCTAATCCACTTGCGCTTTTGCACCTGGACCTGTCTTCCTGGAAGGGACAGACCGGCCGAGTGGAGATGTCACGGCTGAGAGAGAAGAATAAGCAGCAAACCTCCTAATTCCTCTCCGCAGACATCTGCCCTCTGCCTCCGAGGCAGCTCTTTCCCTTGCTGGGAGTCAGACCTGGCCATCCTGAGGCTCCTTAGGGCTGAACCAGGGATTGTCACTCTGGACTCTACTTCCCCAGGATGGCTGCACACCTGTCGTGCCTGGCGGAGGTCTGCACAGGTCCCCTACTTCACGGCTCAGGCAGCAGTTCCTCAAGAATACTTCCGACTGGGACTTAAAGCACGATTTGTCGCTTACCTGCAGCCCCTGGCATTGAAGTGCCCCCGAAGACGAGCTCATGCATCTGCCACTGCTCTTCCTTGGGTTGACCTGAAGCAGCATTTGGTTTTGATCCACCACAGAAAAACCTCGTACCAGTGCTGGGGGGAGTGGGTGTAATTCTCCATTAAAAACAAAACAAAACATAAATGAGGTGTCCTTTGGAGGTATATAGTTGGCCACAAAGGATTCATTTTAATTTCTTAGGACCACATATTATACAAGCAGAGCTGGCTTAGGAGAAGCTGCCTTATTCACCTTGTGCTCCCTGAAAGAGCTAGGAAGGGCATCTCCAGTCTATTCCACTGCCTCGGGGATAGAAAAAAATCACCCTGAAAAATACTGACCCTAAGACCTTGCAGTGCATGCTGGCCGCTGCCCAGCTATGGGGCCCAACACCTATTTGTCACTGATTTCTTCCCCACATACCAAGCCCTACAGAGCTAAGTGGGGTCTGTGATGCTAACAGAATTGGCCTTTCTAGTTCCCCCTAGGTGACCACACCCCCTCCGTGAAGCACAGCCAGGCAGTGGGCCAGAGCAGCCATAGGCTGTCCTTGTCCCGTGGCTGCCAAAACTGCTGGCTGCTGGCCGTTTCTCATGGCAAGGCCGTGGCTTAACAAGCCCCAGTAGAAGTGAATGGGAGGGGTTTTTCTCTTCCCTCTGCAAAGAACATGAAACCAATAGAAACAACACTGAAAAGTCAATTACTCCCACCCCATACCCATCATCACGTAGGCATGGGTTGGCAAAGGTTCATAATCTACATAGAGGATTATAGTCAGACCCCCCCATTGCCTGACTCCCACTCAGTTGGGTAATACCATTTCCCCCAACACTACATTTACCCTCACACTTTTAGCTCTAAGCCCCTAAAATTATAATCAACCAAAGAAGAACCTACCAGCAGGCTCTAAGTATTTATAATTGTATCATACATGGAGACAAACCAAAATTGCTTTCCAGAATAAAAATACTCCAGGAAGAAAACTTCATATATATCTTTTAGACTTTAGGGTTAGGGCTAGAGTTACAGTTTAGCTTAGAGTGAAGTGTAATCCACAAAAAGAAGGGATTTTTCAATTCAATCTAGGATGAATTGATAAAATGAAAAATTTCTAGATGTAAGGATTATTTTCTTTATGCTAAGGGGAATGGGAAGCCAATGAAGTGGATTAAGCACCGGGATGGCATGATGGGTTTGAATTTTAGAAAGCTCCAGGAGAGAGGGGAGGCAGGCTCCATGCAGGCAGAGTGGGGCCATGGGAACTGCGGTCCATCCATTTCATTCAACCAGAGACCCTGAGTGCCTGCGATGTTCCAGCACTGGGAATGCAGAAAGGAACAGGACAAACAGGCCCCAACCCTCATGGGGCTTACTCTTTACCTGGGGGAACAGAAAACAAGCAGACAAATAAGAAAAACACATACATCAGACAGAAAAGAGTGCTGGGGTGAACAGGACAGCTGGGCGGTAGGGGGTACCTGGGGCAAGGGGGGCACAATTTGAATTATAGTGATGGAAGAGGGTCCTCAGTATCTCAAATCCCTTCTAAAGAGTTTGGTTGGTCTATCAGGTTGGTCTCCACATGTTGGGGCCATCAGCAGGGGATGGAGGAAGGCACCAGAGTGGTTGGAGGGGCTGTGGATCTCACTGTCCCCCAATTCAGGAGAGAACCTTAATAGGACAAAGACTGTGACATTCAGATTTGCAAAACAGTCCAGAATTTGTCCCAAAATTTGGAACCCACCTCTCCCTCTGCCCCCATCCCACTCAACCCAGATACCCAACTCGCTGGAAATCAAGGACTCTTAGGATGTCTGTGACATGGTGACACAGTGTCCCAGCTGGAGATTCTGGCCTCTGCATTGAAGTTGTCCCCAGTCATCCAAGCAGACGTTCAGCTGTTCGTTCTAAAGATGTGTGTTAAACGCCAGAGGTGTCAGGCATGAAGGCTGTGGGAGAGCAAGTCCAAGTCCTGCCCACACTCTAGTAGGGGCACTGGAGGTCACAGTACAATGAAACAGTCAGTGAACACAAGGAAAGCACAGTGTGCCAAATAAAGTCCAAATTCCTTCCGTCTAGGGAGTCCATGGAAGGTTTCAAAAAGAGGTGATATGGGACCTGGGGTTTTGAAGAATGAAGCAGCATTTTTCAGGCTGAGAAGAGATGGAAGGACATTGTAGTCAGGGAGAACAGCAGAAGCAAAATCCCAGAGGTAAGACAAACCCAGAACACCCAAGAACGGCCAAGTTGTTCAGTGTGGCCAGAACGTGGGTGTGCGGACAGGAGGGACAGAAGATAAAGCTTGAGAAGGATGTTGGGACTGGATTAGGAGACCCTTGTAGGCCCAAAGTGAGATCATCGTAGTGCCACACGGGGCCTGCCAGGGCCAGTCCTGGTTTTCACAATGACCTCTCTGCATCAGAGTGAAGCAGACTTGAGGGCAGAGGTGGGTTGGGAAGGAGTCTACTAGCAGGCAGCTTAGCGGAAAGACATTGCAACAGTCCTGAGGCAAGATGGTGAGGCCTAAAGTGAGGCAGGGCGGGGGTCTGGAGGACAGGGTGTGTGGAGGAGGCAGGCTGAGCAGCAGAAAGGAGAACTCTGAGATGGCTGCCTTACACAGGGGAATGCATTAGCTTTCTGTTGCTGCATAACCACATCAGCTCAAAATTAGCAGCTTAAAAAGACACATATTTATTATCTCACATTGTCTGTGGTCAGGAGTCCAGGCCTAGCTTACTGGGTTCCCCACCTGGGTCTCACAAGGCTGCAGATGAAGTGTCAGCTAGAACAAGGTTCTCATCTGGTGGTTTGACTGGGGCAGGACCCACTCTCCTGCTCCCGTGGTTGTTGGCAGAATTCAGTTCCTGCAGCTGGAAAAACTGAGAGCTTCCGGTGCTTGGCTGGCTGTTGTCTGGAGCTGCCCCCAGTCTCAGGAGGCACCCTTGCCATGTGAGGGTCCTCACCATGACCACTTGCTTCCTCACAGCCAACAGGGATAGAGCAATTCCAGCAAGACTGGCACTACCATCTTAGGTCTTGTAATCATGAAATCACACACCTCCCATCACCTTTGCTGTAGTCTAAGATTAGAAGCAAGACATAGGCCCCACCCATACTCCAGCAGAGGGGACCAGGGATCATGGGGCCCCCAAGGGAAGGTCACACTGTTCACTAACATCGTGGCGCAGGGCAGGGAGTTCCAATTTAGCCTCGTTTAGCAGAAGCCCTGTCCATCACCAAGCGGGAGCATCAGTGGTGAGATCAAAAATGGAGAGAGACACATGGGAGGATGGCCCACAAGTGGCAGATGGGGAGGACGGGGCTGGACAAGGCCGTGGAGTGGGGGATGAGTGTGTGGCTACAGCCGGTGTGGGCAGGAGCAGCTGTCTCCTTGACCCCCAGATACTTTCCAACCACAAATACAAATTGTTTCCTGCCGGGAACCAGGAGGGAGAGCAACCAGTGTTGCTGCTGAAAAAGCCCACATATTGCACGACTCCACTGATACGAAATATCCAGAAAAGGCAAATCTATGGAAACAGAAAGTAGATGAACAGTTGCCTGGGCCCGGGGTGGGGGTGGAGAGTGGCTGCAGATGGGCATGAGGGATCTTTTGTGGCCCATGGAAAAGTCCTAAATTCGGATTGTGGTGATGGTTGCACAACTCTGTAGATTTACTAGAAGTCGTTGACGTGTACACTGAAAATGGTGCATTTATGGCATGTGAATCGTACCTCAATACAGCTGTTTAAAAAACACAACTGCTAGATAACACCACACGTGTCGAAATCAGAACCTTGATCTTCCTCCCAACACTGAAGGAAAAGATTGTGACCAGAAGGAAGCAGCTGAAGAAAATTAACATAGCTCACGTGATTGTGGAAATAGTAATATCTAACACTCATATAGTGCTTATTATATGCCAGCACCATTCCAAGGGCTTTGCATATATTTGCAATGTCTATTACCACATTTGCTACCGCCGACAAGCCTAGAAGGGAACTGTTATCCCCCATTTTACAGATGAGAATACTGAGGCTCAGAGTCAAACCCCTCCTGATACGTCACACTGGCCCCCAGAGCAAGCACTACCCTGTGTCTCCCCGTGGCCTTGCCTGTCCATGTCCAGGGCACATCTCTCCAGTGTGCACCTGTGAAAATTTGCCCCTGCATCTCTGGGTACCATCTCCACGTCACACGCACAGGCCAGATAAGTTATTGCAATCAGCACAGAAAGCATTTAAACATTTTTAATGCCCCCACTTCACCTGTTTCTCTGATTAGAAACAAGTCACAGCAAGTTGCAAAGCAAACTCCAGGTAATTTTACAGCCGCACAACCCAGCTAAGTATCTGAAGTGTGGCCCAGAATTATGAATCCCAGCTGTAGATGATGGCGGCTTGAGACTGATGGGAGGTGGATAGAATTACATGCTCTCAGACCCAGAAGGAGCCCAGCCCGGCTAATCCAGCCCCTAATTAGCGAGATGAGAAGGCTGCAGCCCAAGAAGTGGCGTGACCTGCCCAAGGTGAGTCGGGGAGGCGCCGGGAGGCAGCGGAGGGCCCCATGCCATGTTCCGCGCTAGCCGCTCTCTGTCTGATTAACTCGTAGCTGAAGGCGGAGCTGTTCCGCAGACACTTGACAAAAGTCGTTTCCAACTAGGGGTTCTATTTAGTCCTTACACATGACCTGTGTATTTTCTCTCCTGGAATTTGATATCTTGGGAAACCTGCCAAGGACTATTCACCAGGGAGAACAAGTATGTAAAACGGGAAAAGGAAAATCAGAGCAGGAAGGTGCTGGCACGCATTGCAGACCGCACGAATTTCCCACCCTGCACTGGGGATCCATCCAGGATGTCCCTCAATGTCAGCGCGCCGCCCTGGGCTGCAACCCGCAGTATCTGCACAGACGGGGCCCGGCTCGGGAGGAAGTGTGCCCTGAGTGTGCATCACGCTGGCTTAGCTGGGCAGCTCCCGCACAGCTCCACAGATGCCATTTCTCTCCCTGCAGACTCCTCTGTGGGCGTGGCCGTGCCGCCCCACCCACGGAACCGTGGGCTGCTTCCCACGTTATTTCATCATGTTGTTTCGTGAGCAAATGTTCTAAACTCATCAATCAGCAAACCTATGTCCAGAGTGATATTAACAGCAATTATCATTGTCAAGGCTCTTTAATTTTTTTCTGAAGGATGGCTTAATCTATTGCACTATAATGGATCAGGATGGAGGTCACTTATTTCTGAAAACTATACAAGACACATATAAAATAACAATAAAATGTGAGATGTGGCACTCGCCCTGAGTAACCTACAGGTTACAGCTTGCCTTTCCTCATTTTCTCGTTTCTTCCTTCATTCATTCCACAGACAGCCCCTGGGTGCCTTGTATGTGCTGCACACCGGAAGAAGGGCAAAATGCAGATTCCTGCACTCGCCCCCAGAGATTCGGATTCAGGAATCGGTATTATGTCGCACGGCATGCCTGATGGTCTCTGGTGATGCACAGACCCTACTGTGAGTAACACCTTGAAAACTGCGGGTGGAGCTATCCAGGAAGACAGAAATGGGTAGAGGGCACCGTGGGTGCATCCTTCCCTGCCCAGAGCAAAGGGAGGAGGAGGAGGAGGGAGGCTCCAAGAGGAGGTTGCACGGGAGCCGGCTTGAAGGAAAGGGAAGAGTCTGCTGACTGGAAGACTGTACGGACATGCTAGATGAAGGGGAGTCCCCAGCAGAGAGGAGGGGAGGAAATAGCACAGACTGAGATGGGAAGACCCTCCAGCATCTACATCCAGAGAGGTTAGCCCAGGCCTCAAGGGCCAGACAAGGAGGCGGAGGCTGCCCCTGAGCAAGGGCTTGCAGACAACGAAGCAGAGCTGCCGCCAGGGGGCCCGAAGAGTTGGCCACATGTCCCCGTTTGGTGTCTGCTGTCCAGAAGGGAACGATGGCCAGGGAAGGCCTGCACAGAGGGAAAACAGGGCAACGCTTTGCTCAAAATGGCCTCTCCACTGCTGCCTTGCCGACTCCTTCCTTTTCCTCTCAGGCTCTGTCTCTTGCTTTCTTGAGTAAATATTCCCATCAGGAAATAGAACCATCATAAAGTCATCTCTACCACAGAGTTTATTTAACGTGGTCCAGCCCAAACTTCAAACCTAAGGAGACCGTTCATGGAGGCTCGGCACAGATCCGGAGCGTGGGCCGGAGCACAGACCCCGGGGTCCTCCCCAACTTCCCTGCATTAATTCATTCCACATACAATCTTCTCCCAGTCTAGAGGGAATCCGGTTTCATGGAGGTCCTCTTAGCAGCGGATTTATCAAACCCGAGTATATGCATGGTATGAACATCAGATCCATTATCTAAGCTGTTGGTTTTAGTCAAAATGTCAAGAAATAATTTAGTATAAAATCCGTCACAAAAGCATTTATTAAAAAATCTTTTGCTGCTCTTCATCTACAAACATTTACTACCCTGCATACAAATGTCAGCGGTTCAGCCTAATGTACTTCTTCATTTATTTACTGTTCATTCCTGCTGGATAAAAGCCAAAAGCAGTGTCCCCCAGCAGACTGCAGCACAGCGCAGACTAGAGAACACTTCTCACCACCCCGATGTCAACTACTCCGTCTCCCTGGGGTGCAGTTGGATAACAGTTAACCTCACTAAGGTCGTGCCTTCTTTGGGGAGTGGAGTCCTCTTCACACACAGGTTTTATTTAAAGATGGAAGTTTATCAATGTATTACCAGGATTTTCCATAGGAAGCAAATAAATTAAATGTGGACTTGACAGCAAAGTAGACTGAAGTATGTGGGATGCGCTTTCCTGCAAATATAGAACGTGTAAAAAATTAACCCACCGGTTCCCTGCCTCACTTCACAGACCCTGGACGGTCTCCCATGATCTCATTTTTTGTTCACCAAATTCTCTAAATAAGGTGAGTTCTCATGGAATCACGGAATTCTGCAGTCGGGAATGATTCCCTCCCTTGAAGACGAGAAAACAGAGAGCGCGCCAGAGGACTGAGTAGCCTGTGGAGGTCACACAGCTGCTTGGTGACAGCAGCGGCCCTAGAACCTTGGATTCATGGTTTTAGATTAAACGTGTGTCATTTGGCCCTGCTGCAGGGGAGGGAGAGGGAATTCCAACGGCAGAGAGAGCGGCCAAAGTAAGCAAACAAATGCAGGCCATTGAAGCTCAGGGGAGCTTGGATTTCAGAGCCTCGATTGTCAGCATCGAAACCACATTTCACCTCCACGTAACCCTCATCTGCTTTCTATCTTCCAAATCTACGCCCGTCACGTCATCCTTACAACGGGTTATCGATGCCTTCGTTACGGGACCTGTGTATTCTAAATTGGCAAGGCAAACATCCAGCTGTTAAAAACACTCTGAAGAAGAATGGATCACTAACAAGGGGGCCAGGAGAGCCGGCCAGATGCCTTGGCCACGGGGACTCTGGCTTCAGTGTAAACGTGCCCCAAGGACCAGCTTTTAAATCCAGCGATAAACATGCACACTTGTGCTCTCTGCATTTGGGGTGCCTCATCTCCGAACGTGAGCAGACTGCACCAGCGCGCACGCCCCGCTGGGCCCTCGCCAGCAGCGAGATGCTCACGCCAGAGTTTGGCCTGCTCCAACTTGTAAATGCTCCTCAGATAGAGCAGGAAAATCGAGGACCAGCAGGGTCCAGGTCATGTCTCTGGCCCCAGAGAGCTTCCTTGACGCCTCCCAGGATGAGGGGGGCTGGGGTTCACGGCAGGGTTGAGGGCCGACTTAGAATGGAGAGGAAGGCAGGCAGTGTCTGCCTGCATCTTTGTGGATATAAACCCAGAACTCCCTTCTCCCACCAGCCCTTGTGTTTCTACTGAACTCCTTTTTCCTAATTTCTTATTTTCCTTCCCTCTCTCCTCCCCCTGCCTTACGTGATGAAGATGATGCTGATGGTAATAATGATAAGAACAACCGTTGTGTTAGAACTACCACAGTAGGAAAAGCTAGCATTCATTGAGCACCTCTGGGCATTTTGCTGTATTAACTCCTTCAGTTCCCCAAAGACTCTAGGAAGCAGATATACTCGTTAACCATGTTCTTCCTTCCAGCACCTTCCACAATCTAATGCTTCTGCAAACCTGTTGGCTATGTGTTATCTGCCTCCCCCACCAGCACCACAAGCTCAGAGAAGCAGAGCTCTGTCTACCATGTACACTGCTGTGCCCCAGTGCCCAGGACAGTGAAGACATGCAATTGAAGCATCAAGTGGAGTCCCATTTCACAGATGGAAAACTGAGGCTCTGAGAAGTTGTGGATCCCAGGTCAACCCAGGCAGGAGGTGGCAGTCAGGGTCAAACTACGGTGAGGTCAGGAAGGGTGGCCTTCCTCCTTTTCTGCTCCTCTGCAGGACCAGGGTGTCCCCAGGTTGGCTCCCTGGCTTCTCAAATGCCACACTGGATGGCGAGCCCCTCACTTTCCTTGAAATCAATGCAGGCGATTCCCAGGGTATCCAGCTCTCATCATGGATTTGGTCCCTGCACCTCCCAGTTTATTCTGGATAGAAAGATGCCTGGGACTCAGTGCCACCCTGGCCCTACCCCTCATGGCAGGCGTGACCTCAAGCTGCTCCTGGCCTGTTTCTGTGGGGCTCAGGTGCTCTGGCCTGTCTAAGGGGCTCCGGTACTCCTGGCCCATCTCCGAGGGGTCTCCAGTGCTCCTGGCCCGTCTCGGAGGGTCTCCAGTGCTCCTGGCCCATCTCCAAGGGGCTCTGGTGCCTCCACACCTCTGGAGCTGCCCCACTCAATGAGTTATTTCTAGCGTGAAATACATTTGTATCACTTAAAGAGAGCAAGCTCAATTATTCAACTCTACCTAGATTTAGTTCAAATATAAGAGTTCCAGCGTACATCTGAGACTTCTGGGAAATTGATTTTTCTGCTTAAGATCATTTCATAGGGTTTAGCATTTAAACCAAATCAGGCGCGAACTGATCTCTTAGTAGATACCGAACTTGTTTTCTTTTTCTAAAGACCAGCCAAAGTGAGAGTCCTTCTCCCGCCCTACACTTGCCATATGTATTTTATGATTCTAATAGACCACAGTGGCCCACCAAAAGTCATCTTGAAAGCAGCCAACTCTGTCTTCTCTCATCACCGAGCTGTCGGAGCGGATGTGCCAAGGGAGGACCTGAGAGCCGGAACAGCATTTAGCACTCAACTGACCTCACATCCACCTTTCCAGAACGCCAGCTGGAGCCAAGAGGGTTTGGGTTTTTTTTCTATTTCTCAGCCATTTGCAAGTGATTTCTTTAATTTCCTCCTGAGAGTAAAGCACTGATTGACCAGGGATTTTAAACTGAAACCTCTCACCAGAAAATACCATTGACGGATCCAGTGATGAGAAAACATCCTTGCAGCTTATCTCCATGTTTACAATTAAATTAGCTGGTCCTAGGAAAAGATGCTTTAATATTTAATGTCAACTGTTTGTTTTCAAGTTCTTCAGAGGAAAAAGAACCTGTGTGATCATCTGAGGACAAACGGTCTTAAATAACTTTCCAAAAGATGAAAGCTTAAAAAAATGGAAACGGTGAGGGGCCAGCCCGGTGGCGCAAGCGGTTAAGTGCGCACCTCCACTGCGGTGGCCTGGTGTTTGCCGGCCGGATCCCGGGCACGCACCAACACACCGCTTGGCAGGCCGTGCGGTGGCAGCGTCTCATGTACAGTGGAGGAAGATGGGCACGGATGTTAGCCCAGAGCCAGTCTTCTTCAGCAAAAAAAGAGGAGGATTGGCAGATGTTAGCACAGGGCTGATCTTCCTCACCAAAAAAAATAGAAATGATGAGATTTAAAATTAAGTGAATGTGTGAGTCCATATAGAAAAGAAGCACAATGACAGGGGTCGTGGAGGATGCAACACACCATCCCGGCTTACTGCAAGATTGGCCCTGCGTGATTTTAAATGAGGGGAACAAGGACATATGCTACTGTGCAGGCTGAAAGTTATAATTATTCCAGTAAAAGAAGAAACATGAGACTGAAGGGAATGCTGGGAAAATGGGCTTTAGAGACCGAATTCAATCAGAATTGAGTCCCATGGTTCCTAGCGGGACAAGCCGGGGTGAGTGCCGCTCCTGGCCTGTGGGGTTTCAGTCTGTGAACGAGGACGGGAAGTAAAGATTAACAGAGCCAGGCGCAGTGTCTGGTCCATATGGCTGAAACGCTCTCACATCCCAATAAATAATCTCTCTTATTATTCACTGTCGTCCCTTTAACAGGTGTGAAGTGGGCAGCACTGTGATGGGCATATTTAAAAGAAAAAGCCACCGAGTTCCCTGTCTCCTCCTGTCTTCTCCTGTAAGTCAGACAAATCTAACGCCTGGCCTTGCCTGTAAAGGCCTCCGATGACCAGGGAAAGCCTGCATCTGGTGGGAGGCAGTACAGATGGGGCTCAAGGACAAAGCCGGGGGTGGGTCCCTGAAGTCTCAACAGCTGTCTTTCATGTGACCCAGGAGATGGCTACATGCTTGCAGACCTGCCCTTTAGAGCAACGGTGTCCAACAGAACTTTCTGCAATGATGAAAATATCCTCTATCTGCACTGCCCAACCTAGTAGCCACCAGTCACACGTGACTACTGAGCACATGAAATGTGGGTAAGGGCAACTGAACTGAATGTTAACATTTCATTTAAATTATTTAGTTTGATTGATTGAAAATCAATTAAGTGATTACATTTAAACAGTTACGTGTGGCTAATGGATGCCATATTGGAACAAGCCTGGACCATTCCTTGCCAGGTGGGCTGCTGGGTGTAAGGCCCAGGGCTGGTCAGAAGATGCACCCTGAGAGCCTGGCGGGAGGCTGCTCCTCTCCTCCCTTCTCCTGCCCTCCCACCATGGAGCACATCTCCTCCTCTGGCCTCACTCCCTCACACAGAGCTGCTGCAGACACGGCTTCCAGCCCCTCCTGCCACGAGGCCCAGAGGCAGCCAAAGTTGGCACAACACTGGATGCTGCCAACCAAAGGGCCTGGCTGGAGAGACCTCAGGATGGTTCCCACACCCCCCAAGGTGGTGGACAAAGCTAGAGTCAGCCCCTGGCTGGAGAGACCTCAGGATGGTTTCCACACCCCCCAAGGTGGTGGACAAAGCTAGGGTCAGCCCCACCTGCAGGCCTGCCCGCCTTTCCCTCCCTGACAGCCATGCTGCGCTCTCAGAAATGACACGCCCGCAGTTCTCCTGGGTGGGCCTCCATGTGGCGCTGGTGGCAGAGGCAGACCAGAGCAGCCACAGAGCCTGCACCTCGAGGCTTCACACCCTCTCAGCGCACACATGCACACACATACACACAACACACACACATGCACAAACACACGTATGTGCACACACATACACAAAGGCACACACACACACATGCACAAACACATGCATCCATGCACACGTACACACAAGTGCACACAAGCACACATGCTCATGCACACCTATCCCGGGAGAAGGCATACCTTCCAGCAGTACCAAAGTGAGCCCAGGACTTATCCTACCTAAGTCTTAGTTTCCTCATTTGAAAAATGGGAATTAATTAATTGAATAATAATAGCAGTAATATTCCCCTTACTGGATTGTTGTGAGCATTAACTAAGGTCACAGGACGTGGGAGGCACTCAGCCCGGCACTAGAGGCTGTTTGTAGTGCTGTGATGGTGACAAGGAGCAGAGGCCAGTCCTGGCTGAGCCCTTCCAGGAGCCTGCCCTGGTTCTTTCAGCCCTGCTGTGGGCCTGCTCAGCCTCTGTGTGGTTCCCGCAGCTGTGCTCTCACAGGGTCTAACTTACAGGACGCTTAGGAAATAGCAGGATCCCCCTCCCCCGCCTCCCAGGGAGGCGCAAGAGATGGGAGAAGAGTCCCGGCCGGCCATGTGGAGCCCAGAGACGGGGGTCTGTTGTCCCTCAGGGGCCATAGTAACAGTCAGGGAGCAAGACCGAGGTGGAGTTTGTCACCTCCCTCTGTCCTCGGTCCCTGCACTCGTATCTGGGGAGCGACGAGTGAGGAACACAAACTCGCAACAACCCAATGAGGCAGAAATAAAACCTACTCTGAAGAGGAAGAAGTGGAGGCCCACCCAGCCAGCAGGTGGTGGGTGTGGATGCCCCAGGCCTCCTGCATTGTGTAGGCGCCACCTAGGGAGGCTTTCTAGGGAGGTGACTTTCCGAACGTTCATTTACCATCTCTAAGCCTCTGCGTCTCTTCTGGAACACGGAAAGAGAGCTCTATGCCTCTCCCCAGCATCAGGAAAAGACTGACTGCAGGAGACATGGCCCCCTACAGGAACCCAGGACACGGGGAAGGACCCACCAATGCCTGCCCCCTCCCTCAGGGTCTCCGCCAGCTGTGTGGCTGAGCGGACTCGGTCCCAGGAGAACTTCCATCTCCAGCTGTCTTGCCCTGTCTCCCATTTCCTAGCCAACCAGCAAGCCCCTGGCAAGAAAACAACGCCTATCCACCATCTACCCACCCAAAGCACGTGCCTCTTGCAGAGACACAGCCCCAGTCACTGCTCAGGCAAAGTCAAAGACGAGAGCAGAAGCTGAGCTCGGTCTGTGTCTCAGGTTGGCCCCACCCAAAGACCATCCACTATTTGCCCCTTGATGGCTCCTCATTGAACAGCATTGGCTGGGCTCCACCCTGCACCTGGCCAGTGCTGGGGGCTTAGACAGCGGATCCTGGCCCTGGTCTCATGGAGCCCCCTCTCAAAAGGCTACAGGGAGAAAGCAGGTCCCTGCAGGAAGAGCCCTCCGGCTGAGATTCCTGGAAATCAACATGTTCAGCGGGGACATCCTCACCACCCCTCCACTCTGGGAGCCAAAATTCTGAGACTGGCTGCATGGATGGGGGCAAAGCTCAAATAAAGTCAAATTCCAAATAAAGTTGAATTCCAAAGGACAGTAAGTCTAGTGCAATTTAGGGTCACGGATGCGGGGAAGAACATGGAAGGGATTAGGAAAGGCCCAGGGAAATGGAATCACCCCTTCCCACGAGCACTTGGCCAGAGCGGCAACACTAGATGCTCAGAGAGAGAACGTGGAGTAGACCCTCCCTGGAGCCTTCAGAGGGAGCACAGCCTGCAGAAACCTTGATTTCAGACTTCTAGCCTCCAGGATGGTGAGAATAAATTCTTGTCTGTTCTAAGCTATCTGAGTTCAATTTGTTATGATTTGTGTAACAAATTTGTGCCAATTCCCAGAAAGCTGCCCCCCTGGGCTGTAAGCACAGCCCGAGCAGCGGCCACACTGACCCCTCACTGTCACTTTTCCAGTGTCTGGCACCAGCCTGGCCCGTAGTAGGTGTTCAGTAAGCATTTGTGGAATGAATAAGTATGTGTGCAATTTCATAGAAAAACTCTGGGGGTTAGAGGTGCGTCTGACAGCCTCACAGCATGAAGTCTGTTCCTCAACTTCTGGTGCAGACAAAGTCCTCAGGAAGGACCCTCTCCCGCCACCCCTCTGCCTCTGCCTCCCTTCACTTCTCCTGTATACACCTCAGTTTCCCCTTTCCCCTCTATCTAATCACAGTTCTTCCCAGCAGCAAAGCAGAGAAGTTAGTCCAGATTCACTTCTTTTCCTTAGTTTAGATCCAGAATTCATTTAACCCCTTAACTTTTTAGAATTTTCCCACTAGCTAAAACCATGTAACTTAAACTTCTAAATGGAATCATCCTAACATGTGATGTTTGCAGGCAGAATTCAAAAGACAATGACCCGCACCCTTATTTAATCCCCTCCCTTTGAGTGTGGGTGGGACTGTGAATGTGATGAGATTGAAATTCATGATTATGTTATGCTACATGGCAAAAGGGAGGTTGCACATGTGATTAAGGTTACTAATCAGCTGACCTTAACATAGGGAGCTTATCTGGGTGAACCTGATCTGATCAGATAAGCCCTTTAAAAACAGAGCACTTTCTCAGGCTGGTAGCAGAGGAGGAAGTAAGAGAGATTGCAAGTATGAGTAGGATCCGGGGCACCCTGTGTCTTAAAGATAGAGAGGGCCACATGCCAAGGGATGTGGATGGCATCTAGAGCTGAGAGCAGCCACCAGCTGAGAGTCAGCCAGATCCCAGTCCTACACCTGCAAGGAACCAAATTCTACCAACAACCCAGGGGGCTCAGAAGTGGATTCTTTCCCAGAGCCTCCATATAAGAGCCCTGCCCAGTGGACACCTTGATTTTGGCTTTGTGAGACCCTAAGCAGAGGACCCAGCTAAGCCTACTGGACTTCTGAACTACAGAACTGTGAGATAGTAGATGGGTGTTATTTTAAGCTACTAAATTTGTGACAATTTAACATGCTGCAATAGAAAACCAACATAGATCATTGCAGCATTATTTACAATAGCCAAGACATAGAAACAACCTAAGTGTCCACTGACGGATGGATGAAGAAAATTTGGTGTATATACATACAATGGAATATTATTCACTCATAAAAAAGTAGGAAATCCTGCCATTTGTGACAACATGGATGGACCTTGAAGGCATTATGCTAAGTGGAATAAGTCAGACAGAGAAAGACAAATTTATATGTGGAATCTAAAAAAAACAAACAACAACAATAACAAATCAAAATCATAGATACAGGGAAGAGATTGGTGGTTGCCAGAGGCAAGGGGTTGGGGATAGGGGCAAAATGGGTAAAATTTTAACCAAAAAGTACAAACTTCCAGTTACAAAATAAGTCCTGGGGATGAAATGTACATCATGGTGACTCTAGTTAACAATACTGTATTGTATATTGGAAAGTTCCTAAGAGCGTAGATCTTAAAAGTTCTCATCACAAGAAAAAAAATTTGTTTCTACATGAGGTGATGGATGTTAACTAAACTCATTGTGGTGATCACTCCGCAGTATCGACATATATCATATCACATTGTACACCTGAAACTTAAACAATGTTACATGTCAATCATATCTCAATAAAACTGGGAGAGGGGGACTAAGAGAGAGCCTAATATTATGTAAGCAGATATGAATCTGTGAAAACAAAAGGCATTATCCACCTACAAGAGCAGCAAGGGAGTTCGGAGCAGCTGGAATGACCTTTGTTAAACTCTAAAGCAGAGGAGATAAACCACAGCTCACGGCCAAACCCAAGCACTGGCTGTTTTCGTACGGCCCACAAACTAAGAATGGTTATTACATTTATAAACGATTGAAAAACATCAAAAGAAGAATAATATTTCATGACACATGAAAATTATATGAAATTCAAATTTTAGTGCCCATAAATAAAGTTTTATTGGAACACAGCCATGCTCACTCATTTACATCTTATCTACAGCTGCTTTCGAGCTGCAGTGGCAGAACTGAGTAGACGCAACAGAGACAGGACGGCCTGCAAACCTAACATACTTATCATCTGGGCCTTTACAGAAAACGTTTGCCCATCCCTGCTCTAGACTATTCAAAGAATTCTTCCAAGTATGATCATGGACCCAGCCAGCCACAGCCACCCACAGATGAAAGACAGAGGCATTTTCTGGGTAAACAAAAAAAGGCAAGGCAAAGTTTTTCAGGAGAGTTCTAACAGCTTCTTGTGCCACATACTGTTAAGAGGGTTAAATAATTTACACACACACATAAAATAACTCTTCTATAGAAGAGAAAATAAAAACTGTTTTATGTCTTCCAAAATATAAATGAACTAATTTACAGATTAGAAGTTATTTTAGAATAAAACACAGCACCCAGTATTTGGTACTCTATAAATAGTCATCTCTGTGATGGAGATTTCACTCTCTATTCAGAGGGGGTTTTTTTGGCATCATCTGGCGAGATCCCAAAAGTCACTCCTGGTAAAAGACCCAGGAAGCTGACTGGGTAACGCCACGGCCAGTGGGGTCTCCTCTGAGCTCCAAGGGGCCCCAGAACCTCCACATCCAGGACGACCATGGACTCACAAAAAAGAAGCATCTCGGCAGGAAAACATTTTAAAACAGAAGGTCAGACTCTCACCAAAGAGCACGGTCTTAGGAAGGTCCAGTCAGTGTTTCTTTAAAGTCTTTATAATTTGACCATTAATATAGGAATGTCAAAACAGAATACCCAAGAGTCCAATCAGGCAGAGAGCAGATCAGGTGTCATATTCTTTTGCAATCTGAACAAAAGACATTTTCTAACCAAACCAAAAACGGGGGAGAAAAGTTGTATAGATAGATACAGAAAGGCACACATAAATGTGCTTCATGCAAAATTTCAGATGGCTTAGTGACAGCTCTGAGAACCTGTCTGGGGATAATTTTATGGAAAAGCAGTCACAATGAAATCAATTAGAAAGCAAGAAGAATGTATGTTCTGTCATTTTTAATGGGAAAATGGCTGCTTGATT
Source organism: Diceros bicornis minor (assembly GCF_020826845.1). Lineage (NCBI taxonomy): Eukaryota > Metazoa > Chordata > Mammalia > Perissodactyla > Rhinocerotidae > Diceros > Diceros bicornis. The sequence continues at coordinate 90,601,381 of NC_080745.1, read as the reverse complement.
TTCCTTGGCATGCTCCCTCATAACCACTTTGAAGACCTCTCAACTGAGAAGGAAATCTGACATGTTCTCACATGTCCCTCCCATCAAGTGTTAAGTTCATCTTTCATCCTTCTAAATGGTGTGCTTAGAACATGCGTTGGTGCTGGTTGTGGAAAGGCTTGGAGCCCTGCCTCCACCATAGCTCTCAGGGTATCTTTGAGCAAGTCCCATCATCTCTTTCCTTGAGCCTCATTGTTCTCATCTCTATAGTGGGAATGAAGCCCAGCCTTGCCTTCTCCATCTAGTGTTGTGAAGAGTGTCCACTGAGACTGAAGAAGTGAAGATTGCTCAACAAATGGGAAATATTCTTATGTTCGTCAGTGAGCCATAACAAAAAGAAGCCCAGAGCAGGTTGGAAAACACTTCTGTGTGTGTTTATACACAGTAGCGTAGGGTCTTTCTCCTTAATCTAAATGGAGAACGCATTTGCCACATCAGAACAAGTGGGCTGACTGCTAAACATACAGATGGAGGGCATCTTCTAGATACCCCCTACCCTCCAGGAAAGTGTGAAGGGCCTAGAATCTGTTCCATTGTTTTTCTGCTGCCTCAAACCATAAAATGCTCACAGAACAGCAAGAAAAGTATATTGACCCAATCCCCAAGATGGATCAGAACAGGAGAGAGATTTTGATGGGGAGACAGGAGCAGGAAGCTGAATCTTCTTAATGGTGAAGATTTATGTCAACCCAGAGTATCTTAAACATGTCAGCTCTAGAAAAAGCCAGATAAAAAGGAGGGCCAGTCTTTCACTTTGTGGGGACATCGGAGGGCTTGGCCCAGCCAAGTTCAGCTGAAAGAGAAACATGGAATCCTCACCAGCAAGTGCTATTGTGGCTTTGCCATGAGCTAATATCGTATGAATAGAGATGTTTTAAATGTGTTAAACATTGGTCCCCTTTTTTTAGAAATTACAGACAGTCTTCCTTAAACATTATTTGAATAAAGCCTCATTACTCACAGTCCAAAGAAGTTCATTAGGAGGAGATCGCTTTGGAAAGGAATCAAGGAGCTCGCCTTTCTTCTCAGCAGTGAGTTACATTAGCTACTTCCTAGTTATTTAAATCTTGAAATAAAAGATGTAAACGCTACAGTGACATCTTAAGATCACTGCGAAGTCAGGTCTTGCATGCACAAAAATGCCCAGCTGGTCTGCAGATAAAACAGATTGATAATTAGTTGCAAAATGTAACATTTCATCAAGAATATTTTGAATAATCCAATTTATCTTTGTCAGATATGCAGCACATATTTTTCCGGGGAGCAGCTTTGTTCTTTAACATAATATTATAATTTCAGCCTGCTAATGAAGGCGCCCGCCGGCCGGCCGGGCCTTGATGTGCGGCGTGGCGGGGAGGGCGCCGCGGCCCGGGGACCCGTGCGCCGGAGCGCCGCGCCCCGCTGCCGCCACCTGCCCGCAGTGGCGCGGGCTGCGGGCTGCGGGCTGCGGGCCGCGGGCGATCAAAGGGCCGGCGGGCGGCGGGGAGGGCGCCCCTGGCGGGCGGAGCGCGGGCCGGCGGGCGGGGGCTCCACCGACTCCGGCTTCTAATTAACCGATGGAAACGCGCGCTCCCTGCCCATGACGGCCAGGGCGATGGCGAAGGCCGGCCGGCGGGCGCGCGTGCAGGCTCGCGGTGTAGCTGCTGGGCCGCGGGGCTTCCCCGGAGGCGCGCCTGGGGTGCACCCTGCGTGGACTTAGCGGGAGTGGGAGGCGGACAGGAAAGGGAAGGACGAGGGTCCACGGATGGTTTGCAGAAGCAGCAAACACTCCTTCAAGGGCTCCGCGGACCTTCGGTGCCAGGAGACAATTAGGGCCCACGTGCTGGCCGAGACTTTCTGGGGGCAGTTTATCACTTGACATAAGGCTTGTAGGAAACTCCAGGACGCCCGTGTTTACACCGGTGATGGGGAGCTACTTCGCATTCGTCCAGAGAGTCCCAGCGCTAGAGCCAGGAGGGAGCCTCCTCTTAAGACCAGGAGACGCCCCAGCGCTCGCTCTTGGAGACACCTCGACTGAGACGCTCACAAACGCGCTCAAACTAGCATTTCTTCCAGTGACCCTGGGGCACTGAGGGTTCAGCCTCCCCAGATCAGGCACAGTCCACCAAAGGCTGTCAGGGGAGAGGGTGTGGCTGGACGGAAGGGAAGAGTTGGGAGAGTTTGGAAAATTAGCTTGCCCTTTCCAAAAGGGGCACAAAGTTTGTCAAAGCAGGAAAAACTCCAATACCAAAGAATGTCCTTATGTTTTTACTGTGTAAAGAGCCCCCAGGCACGTGCTATATGTGGGAAACTTTTCTTTTATTCAAAATATGCCATTTCAGCTGCGTGTGTGCAAACCTCACATTGCTATTATACCCTCGATGGAGTTGTTTGGTAATATTTGGCATTTTCAAAAACAAATTCAATTCTTGCACCAAGATTAAAGTTCTGTATCCCTTAGTTCAGAAGCCATGATCAATAAGAAATGGATGATACTTTCCTAATTGTCCACATTTGAAGGACAATGCTACCTCTGTCCTAAAATTCTGTGGAACAGATTTGATGACCCCTGAGTGTTCAGGAGGAAGACATTCGTTATCACAGTACCTGACAGAAAATAATAGTAAACTTGAGTGGATTCAGCAAATTCAGAATACTTTGAAAAATTAACCTGCTCTCAAGACCAAACCACGAGATTGCTCACTGGAAGATTAGCTGGTAAGGAAGTATATTCTTTATTCGGTTATTTCCACTCCTACAGTCTGGGACTGCCTTCCATATTTCAAACACTTCAGTCTCAAGGATCGCGGTCAGCACAGCAGGCCAAGTCTATTGATTTGAATTTCTCCCAATACCTACAGCTCTTAAAACACATTGCAACTGTAATTCAGCCTGGAGACGGCACCCTCGTGTCAGGGATCCTGACCAATCAGATTGCCCCCTTCTTACCTTTATTTCTTCCAGGATGGTGTTGCAAGCCTTCCTACGTAATTATTCATCATGTCCAGACTTGAAGGTCAGTCCAACGTCACCTCTTCTCCAAGCCAACATTTCCTGAATCAAATTCTGACAATTTTGATTTTTCTCTGGGCTTCCTGAGAATTCCACCTAATATGCTCATGGATTTCATTTTTTCTTCTCTACTCTCCCATCTCCTGAGCTACCAAGGTCCCTGGAGTGGGAGCCAGCCTAGCAAGCCCAGAGGACAGCCAGGAGGCCAGAGTGCTTACAGGCTTTCCTGCCTGTCCCCAGCATTCTATTCCTGGCCCTGGGCGGTGCTCCTCTGAGTACCACAGATGATGAAGGGACAAAGTCATGTTTTGGTCATTGACACTCTATGTTGGCTCCTAGAAGTAGGCTCCTCTGTAGGACCCTCTTCCTGGCACAGAGGCATCTGGTGACCTACCCCTGCTACGTGGGCAGATGTGTGTGCTCTTCAGGAGTCATCCGGCCCTGAGCTTCTTTTAAGGAGACCATCAGAATCTTGGGAAAACCCACTCCTTTTATCACAGGAGTGTCCTCGTCAGCCAACTCTTGTCCAGGACACTAAGGATGCTTTAGCAAACCCACAAGAGGGCGGCCCTGCAGCCCAGCCCCCCTCTTCAGGGCAAAGCAGGGACACTGAGATGGCCCTCCTCTCAGCCTGGTGCCAGCCAGCCTTGTGCAGCGACCCACTCACCTTGGTCAGCTCTGCCCAGCTCTGTGTCTCACCAGGCTGAGAGTTTCTGGGGCTAGGGCAGGCTTCCTTGTTCCTGACTCCCCAGTGCCCAATAAATGAGGATTGACTTCACCCAGACTGGGTCTGTCTGGGGTCAGCAGACCCCAGGGACAGCCACTCATCATTGTGGACTAGGCATGAGTGAATCTATTTCATAACTTCCTCTGGGCACAGAGCCCATGGCTGCCATCTTCCTTTACTCAGTGCATGTACAGAATGGATGTTCAGTGGACGTCTATTAATGGGTCTTTCTCTCTGTCCTTGCTTACCAGCCAAACGAGAGGAGGCCTGGCCCTAGGATTTCCCTGGAGTAGCCATGACATCTAGCACCAGAAGGCACTGAATAAAATGTGAACATGGATGGATCTGTTCTTTAATTGACTGAATCCATTTGGAGGTTGGAAATTACTCAGACTGGAGCTCGACTTGGGGTCGGGAAGATCTTCACTGTGGGCACCAACGCTGGTTTTGTGAGAAGGTCAAACAGACCCGGTCACTGTCTGTAAGCCTGCCGAGTGGGGGACACCATGACACAGAACTTGCTTTCCTAAAATGTGTCCTCTTGTTCTTGGGGGCAGTGCTGCTGCCGCTGTTATATCACAGCAAGAGGGTCTAGACTATCTCTCTGCAGTTGTCAGAATTGCATATTGAAGAGTAAACAGGTGAATGGAAGAGTCGGGATTAACACAGGCTTTTGTGTGAACTGGGTACCATCCAGCAGCCCCAAATATAGGATAAATCAAATATAGGATAGAAGAAAACCCCAAAGCTTATCGGTAACCGTTGGAAGAAGTACCAGCAAGAAAGAGGCAGTGCAGCCTCCCTCACCAGCCTGCGTGCTCCTGGGCGCAGCGACTGGACCTCTCGTCTCCATAACCATAGTATCTGCACACAGGAGGTTGTCCCTGGCAGTCCAAGGGTGGGGAGGCTGCACAGCTGGAAGCTGCGTGCCTGCAGTGCAGACACCAGGAAGCGCTGAGCGTAGCGTGAACAGTGTGGCTCCTGGCTTGGAAGCCCAGCTCATGACTTTTTGCTTCTCTGAATGTGTGCACATAAAGACTCGTTGGTCCATTTTTGTTTCTTTCCTTTTTCTCTGTCAGTTGTGTCCCTAAACCAAAGATCTCTCCTGTAACCCTCTTCTTGGAGCCCTGATGGCTCCCTCTTTTCTACCTCTTGCTTTCTTGTTGTGTCCTGGGGATAAATAAAGCTAAGGGTACATAAATAAGACCATGTCCCCAGCATGGCACTGGGGCCTTCCCAATCTGGTGCAAAACCATCCTTTGAGTGTCATCTGAGATGAGCCTCCTGGCCTGGCCTTGGCCATGCCCCTCCCTGCCTCTGCCAATATGTCCTCCGCCGGCAATGCCATTTTTCCTCCTTCTCTGCCTCTTGATGTCCTATCCATCCTGCAAGTGCCACTCTGGGAGGGCACCCCAGGTCCCCCAGCAGGAATTATCTCTCGGGTTCAACCCTTCTCGTCAGCCATGCTGTGGCAGCAACACACATACAAATTTGAGGAAGACTGGCGTGGATGTTAGCTCAGGACAAACCTTCTTCAAGCAAAAAGAGGAAGATTGGCAACAGATGTTAGTTCAGGGCTAATCTTCCTCAGCCAAAAAAAAAAAAAGTAAAAAAGAAAGAAAACACTGAACCCTTCACTAATGTTTGCTCTGCTTTTTATTATTTAGTATATTTATATTAGGCTTTTCAAGGAGATCTGTGGGAGAATTCGCTTGACATCCAAGAAAAAATTATTTTCACCTTAGTTCACCTTTACACTAAAACTCATGAGAATCACTATTTCTGTGATAAATTGAAATGCTTTTCATTCTTCTTTCTTATTTAATGTTTAGAGATTTATTCTTTGCTGCAAACCTAATATAATGGATGCCTTTCAATGGTGTCTGTCTGAAGGTTCTTACTTGTTGGATGCATTCACTTCTTTATCTAGAAAATTTTCATTGAGGCCTAGGACATGCTAAGTAAACAGGGCACCTGGTCCCTGTCTTCATGGAGCTGACAGTCTAGTGGGGGAGTGAGAAAATCCCACAAATAATTGCAATGAGAGATAAGACACAATGTGGGTTCTAAGAGCATATAGGTCCACACATGTAGGTGCACGCCCGGGAACTGAACCTGGAGTGCCGTAGTGGAGCACGCCAAACTCAACCACTAGGCCACAGGGCCAGCCATGGGTGTTTTCTCTTTTAGGCACAAATTTGCTCAAGAGGACAGGATGGTAAGTTGCTTCCCTGACTGTCAAACAAGGTCCCACAGACCTTTGTTAAGTGAACGACTGAGTCTCACAATGGCTCCCTGTCCGGGCACAGGTGTGACTCAAGTGCAGCTGGTGGAGGCATACCCACCCATACGTGGTGGGCTGACAGGTCCCACCAGGGTCACTTGCTCCAAGGCTTCCCACCCTTCACCTAGGACCATGATCATTTTGTGGGCAGGACCCTGAAGACCCCTAAGTGCACTGGCATTTATTTATAGAGTTATCATTCTGCCAACAGCAGAAGCAGACCCTGTGGAATGGTACAAAGGACTGGTAAGTGTTGAAGGTTCTGGGAAGGTTCTGGAAAGGTTCAACAGTAAGGGCTGCTCAGCAAGTCACCTAAGCAGATGGGTTACCGTTCCCCGCTTATCCCAGGCATTTTCCCTCCTCTGCATTGGTTCATAGTGTTGCCATTGCTGAGGAGTGCCCTTCTCCCCAGGGCTCCTCCTAGAAAAATCCCACTCAGTCTTCAAGGCCTAAATCAGGTGCCGCCCATGCTGGCACCTGATGTTTCCAGTCACAATGTCCTCTGCACTCACACGTTGTACCAGCGGCTCACCTGTGCACGGGTGTGCATCGGGCACGCTTCTCCCAGGGGCTGATGTGCACATAGCTGTCTCATGATCCAGGTTCTTGTGCTTCATGAAGATAGAGGAGCCACATCTCCATCACAGCATCACCAGCGCCTGGTAGCATCTTGCCAGGAGCAGGTAGGTACTCAACAAATGCTTGGTTCAAAAGAGACAGGCGAGAAAGGGATGGAGGGATAAAAATTTTTGAGTGCCTGTTTCATAGAATACATTCAATAAACATTTCTGGAATAAAATTAAAAAAATTAGTCACTCGATAAATTCTCCTTGTTCCTTACATATAATTCTTGCATGTCTATGTTTGTGTCTGAACTTTTTATCTTAATTTTTTTGTCTCCTCATTTCATTAGAAGGAACAAAAAATTTGGTTATTTTTTTAAAGCAAATGAATATACAGTGAGTATTTTCTCTAGATGAAAGCTATATAAAGATGAAAATGTTTTAGACTTCCATGCCCCTGTCCTCAACCACCTACAAAAAGGTCAGACCCAAACATCCAGGCTCAAAGCTTATAGAAAAGTGAAAAATCAAGTCTTGTCTTCAGGGGGCTGGAGTACTAGGTATCCATTCCTTTAGACCAGAAGCCGGAGCAGAGGATGTGAGCTTGGGCAAGGGGCCATAGACTCGAGAAGAGGCGAGTCCTGACACTGAGTGTGGAAACCAGGGAAGACGGCCGTAGCATCGGGCTGCGGGGGCCCCAGGGAGCAGGGACAGTTCAGCAGGAAGTCTGGTGCCCCCCAAAGAGTGCAGAGCTGGAGATGACCAGTTCTCTCCAGGGACAGGAGGGAGCCCAACTGACCAGCGCTAACACAGGGTGGCCTGAGATGTGGAACAGGCTTCAGGGTTGGGCTGAACCTCGTTAAGCCTTGAGCCCTGACCAGCTTGTGATTCATCCCCCTGGCAGTAGCACCTCTCCAAGATTCCTTCCACCTGAGAGAAGCAAGGGATGCCCCTGCCATCCTAGCAGAGAGGGCTGGGGACTGAATGCCTCTGCCTCCCTGTCACCCCCTCCGAGGGGCCCCCTACGGCAGGTGACCCCATACTCTCTCCTACAACTTCTTGTACTTTTTCCTTGGGTGCACCTACCACAACTGGTGATTATTTGTGCAGTCATCTGTTGGCTTGTTTTATTTTCTCTCTCAATTGATTGTAAACCCCAAGGGGTGGAGGTGGTGTCTGGCTCATCCACCCCCATTTTGCAGGCCTTACATACCACTTTGCACAGAGTAGATGCTCAGGAAATAGCTCCTGAATGAAGGAATGGGTCTCCCCAGTACCTGGTATCTGGCTCTCCTCCCTCTGGAGAGACGGACTGGGAAGCCCCAGAGGGACCAAGACAACATCAGGATTGGGGCAATGCCTCTGTCATTCCAAGAAAACAACTTACATGGAGCAAATTCATCATTTTCACAATGCAAACGATTTTTGCAGATCCTCAAAATATAATTTTCAAATCACAAATTAGTATTGTCATAGACATTGATTCCGTAATTTCTCACGTAGACCACTTGACTCTTCGACGAATTTCACAAATGCCAAAGGAGTTGCTGTGGGCTGCAGATCCCTGCGGGGTGACTGCATACAGAGATTATCAGCAGTGCAGGCCCTCTAGGCTGGAGGGAAATTACCCTGATTGCCCGGAAAAGTTAGGCCACCGCAAATCTCTGCTCATACACACAACGGGAATATGCATAAACAATGTATAGACAGCCCCAAACACCGAAATTAAAGAACTGTTTCTTTCCAACAATTTGGTCTGCAGCTCTGACTATTATCTGGGGATAAATCAATTTGCAGCAGCTGTAGACAGCCATTTCCGTGTGAGTCCTGCGCAGCTTAACTGGAGAAGCGTGTTAAAAGTTAAAGGACCTTCATCACATTAAGAACATGAATTTTTCTAACCGTAAATTTATTTCACTGAATTCCTGAGCTATAAAGTCACCCTACACTCTTCCTTGTAAATCAGAGGGGGTGTACCCACTTCCTGATGTTTGCCAATTTGCTATTTTTCCTGTAATTAGGAAAAAATGCAATTCACTAGAGTTACAAGCCCAAAGGAGATCCCTGGATTGAGTTGAGTTGTTTAATATCTGCCTGGACTCGATGCTTTGTAACGAACAATTCTATTGGGGGGTGAGAGGGCGAAAAGAAATTATTATCCAAACACAGGATGATAGGACCTGCATCAGACGTGGTCATCGGTTCCCTCAAAGCGGCTTTGATCACTATCCATAAATTGATAGCGTCATCGATTTATGGCACCTAGTGGTGGAAGGACGCAGACTTGGGAAATTAAAGCTAACAGAAAATAAAAATTAAAAGTGCTGGGAAGATCTGTCTGCTTTCAGTATGTGGGAAAACCCCAGACTAGGACCGCACATCATAGCGCACTCCCAGAGCATCAACCCTGGTCTCTTTCAGAAACGCTGTCTCCTAAACCTTCACATCCTTGTTTAGTAGGAGTTATGAAACAAACAGAATTGACAACAGGCCCCTGGCAGCAGTTCCCTGAATCTCTAATGGCAACTAGAAAAAGGATCACTTTACTCTTGTGTTTATCTTTAAAATGAAAGTGCTTTTCATACATCTGATTTCTTTTTGGTCTTCCAGTACACATCCTAAATTCTATTTTGTGGTGAATATTCGTGTCAATCTCGGGAAATGTATTTTCACTAGGATCAGCTATCTACATAGGGCATTATTACCTATTACATAAACACGAGTATGTTATTTCAGACTTTGGTCATCCATCCATACAGATGTTATTTTATAGGAATTACTTGCATTGTTTTTGAAAAACACATTGATATTCATAATTAAAATAAATATTAATAAAAGGATAAAAATAATAAGCATTTATGTGGCCAGAAGAGCCTCTTGACAAGGTCTACTATATGGCAGGTACTCAATAAATATTTGAAAAATTAGCTTTAAAGAAATCGAATCTCAGACTTTTTTGAAAAAGCAATGGCATTTTATCCCTACAAATAGAAAACACCCCCATTTCCATTCATCCCCCAAAAAAACAAAAACAAACGCCCAATAATCCTCCTTAATTTTAATCAGGAGATAGCAAGAAAACAAATAACAACAACAAAAAAAAAGAGCCATTTTGTGGAAAAGGAACTATTTCCCGTGATAGATGTGTTTTCCTTCTTTTCAGTCCCCACTCCGGTTCAGTCATCCAATAATTCCAGAGGTGAACAAAATGGACCCTTGTATCTCATCATCCTAATGACCCTGGCCTTCATATTTAAAATGTCATTCAGAGAGAGTTTCAGGTTGGCAGCTGCTGATGGAAAAGAGCAATAAATAATACTACTTCCATTTGCACACGAGCCCTGCACGCAGAAGCCGCTTGAAACGCATTTCCCGCGGAACACCTTGGGACCCCTCCTGGAATGCCACCCATCTGATGCCAGGCACCCCACACATCGGCTTCTAGGAGAAAAGTGAAGAGCAGCTTGCCCAATTGGAGTTACAAGGGAATTTAGGAAGACAGAATGTAATTACCTGAACTGGAATCTGGCCAAGGTACTGGGGCTGTTGAAAAAAAAAAAGTCAAGGAAAAAAATAACCTTAATTCTCTTAGCTGATAAAAGCCAAACGTGGGCTTCTTTCTGTTTATGATTTGGCAGCATGGGGTATTTAAATCATCACCAGACAATAAATAAAAATAAAACTTTGCAATTCCTAGCAGGCCCTGCGCGCGCGCGCACACACACACACACACACACACACACACACACACACATGACTGCTGGCTGCAGATTCCTTTGTCCATGTGTTAGGTGAGTAATGGGGCCGTGGAATCTCAGAGTTCATTTCCTTTCCCTTTCCCGATCTTCGCTCAGTTTGCACTGGAGACCGACAGCAGGTTCTGCCCACGGGCCCGCCATGTCACGATCTCCAAAAAGCAGACCCCTCATCAAACACCACCGGGAGGGGGTCAGATCGTGCTTTCACTGTTTGCTGAGCTAATTTTTCCTTTTTAGATCTGGGCTTCATTCTGACGAAATGAAGTGAATAAAATAATAACATCGCACCAGGGATGTGAAATTTTATAGAGACCTTTAGCTGGGAAGTTTTTTTTTTTTTTTACCAAGAGGAAAAGACGTGGAGAAAGAGAGATGGAGAGAGAGAAATTTGCCTCAGAAGGTCTGGAGGTCATCTACATGCTTAAAATATTAATCAGTTGGCTGCAGAACCCGATGAAGAGGACGTGGTGCCAATAGCATCCACGGTGTGTGAGGATAGTTTCCGCAGGAAGATTTGTCAGGCTCTTAACTTCATAAAAAGCAGACACGTCTTGGTGCTGTTTCAGAAGTGTCGCATGGCTACTGCGCCCCTCCCCGCCAGAACACAGTCAACTCCTAACGATCTGCTCCTGTCATAATTGCAGGAAGTTGTCAACACGAAAATTCCAGTTAAGCTTATGGTTTGTGATTTTCCCTGGAGGATTAAACAAAGGAATCTAATATGACGCCTCAAACTTTTGGGGGAGAAATGCACATTTGTATGGCCCAAGAGACCAGAGTTATCCTTGTAAAACCTACTGAACAAAGAAGTCCAGTTGACTAATTCATTGTTAAACTGGAAAGGCCATTTCTTTTATATCCTGAAAACAGTGAACACTAATAAAATTAAAGTAGAAAATTTGCCATTTCATCTGATGGTCTACGTTTCCATAATGTTGAAAATCTCCATCATTACAGACACAGTTTTTGACTGTTTTCCAGCAAGCTAAGACGTCTGCACGTATTTTTTAAAGAAAAGAGATGTGGAGTCTGTAAGTGCAAAGTATGAAATGAGTGGGGGGAAGGAACACAAGCAGACAAACTCGGGGCTGTCTGAGGCATTCCTGCAAATACATGCTTTGGCTCATTTCCAAGGTAAGGAATGCTCACAATAACTAGATTAACCTCCCAATCCTCATTGTTCAGTTTGGCAGAACTATACGTACTCCAATGATCCTTGATTGAATTAGTTTAAAATTTTAAAGCAAAATGCCCTGACTAATATGTTTATATTTCTACAAATCTATGCTTCTGAAAACAGGGAAAAGCAGGTTTCACTCTCAGCCTGGAATCCGACCACTAACTTGTCTAGGGGACGTTGTATTTCGGTAAGCTTTGGTGAACTAGTGCTGCTCCTCAGATCAGTGGGGAAGGAAGTGGTGGTTTCTCCCATGGGTGACACTGACACAGCGGGGATCCCAGGGCTGTAGAAAGGAGCCCCCCAAGTTTTATGATCATTCTGAAAAGCTGCTGCTTCCCAAGCCTTGTCACCCTCCCTCTGGCTTGAATCCCTGAGAAACCTTAAACTCACCCCCAAAAGCCATACCCATTTGGTTTCCAGTCGGAATATCAAGAACCAGACCCAACGCAGCCATTTCAGAAAGCACCGCCTTTCTCCTCCAGTGTGGGTTCTTGGCGTTGGGGGTGTGTCTTCTTTCCAAGACACATGGGCCCTAAACGTGGGTGACCCCAATCACCCCACTTGCATGAAATGAGCAGTAAATGAATCTAATAGACACCCAGCCCACACCCACTCCCATAAAATCAGGGTGGGAAGTGCAGGGTGGAGAGGGATTCTTATTAATAATTCATCCCAAGCAACCCCCTGGAGCAGTTTCACTATGATATGCTGTGCAGAATGCTCCAACACACTAATTAATATTTTCAAAGTGTTCCATGGGCCCCTTTTAAAAGCACTTTTGCCATCCATTGAATGTTCTGCATTACAAGTAAAAGATCAATCCTGTCCCCCAATCCAATTGACGAGCTGTCTAACCAAGGTAGGATATTAGGAGTCAACAGAATTTCTTTCTCCCTTTAATATCACTCCCCAAGTATTGGGCTGGAAACCGGCTTCTCTTCTGAGACCAACCGTTCCTCCCAATAGTTACAGAAAGGCGCAGGCAGGCAGGGGGGTCATCGACGTGAACTGCTCACACTGTCCCTGCCTCACACCACCCAGTCTGATGCCCAAAACAGAGACCCAAAGGAGAGGGTCCCCATCCCCTCCAGGTGCGGTGACAGAAAATTCCCTCAGAAGGGGCCTCAGTGGACAGGTTCACCCTGCAGTGGAGCTTCTGAGTGAGGAAGCCAAGCAGGACATGTAGGTCAGCCAGGGAGCTCCCGGGGGGTCGGCCTCCTCTCAGGGACCCCCTCCCCAGCGCTAGACCATCAGGAGTGGAGCGCAGAGCCCCTGCCCTCCAGCACGGTTTTAGGGCCTGATCCTCCACTGACCTCAAACGGGCAGAAGCAGCCAGGGCCTGTCCAACTGATCACGCAGAGGCTGTCCCTCTGGCTGTGCTGCAGTGGACAGAACCCCAAAGGCAGTCCCCTCGGAGGGCAGCGCATAGTCACTCTCAATGTGCCGATCTCAATGATTCTTCCTAAATGTTACCTGGAGACTATTTCTCAATTCAAATCAATTGTGCCTATTGATCCTGGCAATTAAAAGAATAGGAGAGAAATAACTTTTGCCCTTTACTATCTTGCATTCAAGAAAGTGATTTACAGAGTCATATGGGTCAACTTGGAAATAACCACTTTACGTGGTAAAGAAGGCTTTCCCCCCGGGAGACCCACGGGATAGTCTGCGGTGAGAACGGGGCCAGGGCCCCTCAGGGATGCCTGAACACACGCCGCCCTTCCGGAGGCTGTTGGCCATACTGCTCCCTTCTCCAGCTGACAGGCAGTGCCCATCGGAGCATGCTGTTGATGGGGATTTTTGGTTTATTGCTGTGAAATTCACATAACATAAAATTAAACATTTTAAAGTGCACAATTCAATGGCATTGATTACACTCACAACGTTGTACAACCATTACCTCTCTAATTCCAAAACATTTTCATCACCCTGAAATAAAACCCTGTATCTATTAGCAGTCACTCTCCATTTCCCCCAACCCCAGCCCCTAGCAACCACCAATCTGCTTTCTATCTCTCTGGATTTACCTATTCTGGACCTTTCATGTAAATGTGATCATACAATATGTAGCCTTTTGTAGTTGTCATTTTTTCACTCAACGTAATGTTTTCAAGGTTCATCCCTGTTGTAGCATGTGTCAGTGCTTCATTCTTTTTCGTGACCAAATAATATTTCATTGTATGGATATGCCACATTTTATAGATCCATTCATCTGTTGACGGACTTCTGGGTTGTTTCCACCTTGTGGCTATTGTGAATAGTGCTCTATAAGCATCTGTATAAAAACATTTGTTATAGTCCCTGTTTTCAATTCTTTGGGGCATATACCTAGGAGTGGAGTTACATGTAGTAATTCTATGTTTAACTTTTTGCGAGTTGACAGGGACTTTGAGATATCTCTGCTCAACGAGACAGTGCTGCTGCAGACGGGTGGAGTTTGCCCTGGGCAGTGAGGAGGGGCAGGAGCCTTTGTGCTGCTTGTGTGCCATTTAAAGGCATACAGGTGTTCTCACGGAATAAACAATGGTTTGCTTCTTGCTTCTACCCCCAGATAAACATGTCACTTTCAAACACACAATCCCTTGTGACTTTGTTTTAGTAAAGCTGGAGAGAAGAAGAGAGAAATTCATGTAACTCCTCTGGCTTAAAATCTATATTATTAACAGCTTACAATACAAACTCCTCACCCTGACATGTAAGGCCTTTCACAGTAGGCCCTATTCAGCCCTCAGCTTTCTTTCTTCCAGACTACCCCAAGCATCCCTCCCCCCACTGGACTTAACCACTCACAGATTCCTAATCCCCTTTTATCTGACCTGTGGCCTTTGCACATGTTGTTCCCTGTTCCAAAAATGCTTTTCCCTTCTGTGCCCCAAACTCACACCTTGAAAACTCCTACTCACCCTTCAAGACCCAAATCCAGATGTTTCCTTGTCCATAAAGCCCTCCCTGTCTCTCCAGGCAGAGGTAACTTCTCCTCTGTGGTCCAGAACCTTCACTCCCATGTCTGTCATCACCCTCATGCCTGAGAGAGAACAAACACCACAGAATCATACAGACTGAGGTGTTCACCCTGCTTAGTCATTTAGTCTCTACAGCTGTAAAGTACACAATAATATAAGCCACAGACTAACTGTGCCAGCTGGGAAAGGATTGTTGTGAGCATTCAATGACAGAAGAAAATAAGGCATGTGGCGCACCTGGCCCAGGGCCTGGGGACTGAGTTCAGTATAACACGGGCTTCAGGGTATTATAATTTTTGTTATCATGCTTGCCTTTCCTAGCTGATCATGAGCACCCCAAAAACAAGGACTATGCCTTTGCCTTTTCCCCTTTATATCATGAGAGTATAGCACATGAAAGGTTCTCAAATAAATATATTTATGGAACAAATTAATGAGTTAATTGATTTAAAGAATTGCTCACTGTGAATATGCACATCCCAAAGACTACAGTTGTCTCAGACTCTTCCTTTCTACTGCAGTGGCTTCTACAGTCCCAAAACAACTGCTCCCTTCTTCCAGGCATGACAGAATAGTAGTACTGCTGACAGCGCTTCCCTAAGCCATTGGTCCTTCTGGGTCCCGATGTGCGCACCTCAGAGCACAGCGGGGAAGAAGACAGGACAACCTCCCGTGAGACGTCCCGGGGCCGCCTCACGTCCTCCAGACCTCTCACTCATGAGAGCGGAGGGGAAACACCCTCGGATCACACTACACACACGTGTACTTTTTGGAAAAGTACAAATGAGTCAGCTCAGGTGGGAGGGAGCAGCCTGAGCAGTGGTGACGATGGCTGGGAAGAACCCAGGACCAGGCAGAGGAAGCCTATTTAAGTAAAACTGAGCTGCCACTTGCAGCGTTGGGGTGAAATGTCCCCATCCTTCCATTATGAAATGAGATCCCATGCACCGCCCCAGCCTCGTCACTTCTGCCTCCACCCCACTGGTGACCTCCACTTGGAGCACCTTCCCTTATGTTCTCCATCTATCCAAACATCGCCATCTTATAATAGGCACCTAAGGTCCAACTTCATCCGTTAAATCCCAGCGACTGGCCCAGACCACTGTCCTTCTCTCTCTGGACTTCTTATCAATCACGTGGCTTCCCATAGGTGACCGTGAATCACGAGGAAACTCTTGGCATGTCCTCTCTTACCGAGGAGAGTTTAACCTTTTCGAGGGCAGAGGCCATGTCTGATACACTTGGTACTCCCAGAGTACACAGATCAGCATCTTATATGTTAGAAACATCCAAGAAATTCCTCTCGATTGATTGGTAAGAAGGAAGAGAGAATCAGAACCAAAATCATGGAAGAGTGGAGCTTGAAAAGCACCTAAAGATGACGTGCTTCAGCTCCTTGTGGCCGCACTGACTGTGGACCCACAATCGCCTAGCAGGGCAGAGGCAGAGCAGGCAGAGATCTCCCCCGACCCACTGCTCTTTGCATAGATAAGGCTCTGAAAAGGTCTGCAGTAATGAAATCAGTTCAAATGTATTTGATCTGTGCCTCCCAAATATATTGGATTTTAACACTCTTTCCACTTCCCTGCAAAACATCCTCTACTATCCTGTAGAAATCATGTTTTACAAACACAGTTATGGCAATGCTAGTTAAATGTTATCTATAATAGCATATAACAAAGTAGTAGAACAGGAGGCAAAATTATGCAGTTTGACAAGAATGTATTTGGGCTAAATAACAATTCTTAGTTGGTCAAGTGAAGTTGATTATAAAACTAATAGGGAAACTCCAGGGAGATAATTGCATGACATTCTTGAAGGTTAAAAAGTTTCCATTGGATCAGAAACAGGGCTAAGGGAGTCCAAGCCAGGATCCTAGGCATGAAATCAAACTTTTTGTGAATTAAATTGTTAGAAATTAGGGTCTGATTCAAAGTGAAACTGGGAGCCATGAAACCTGGATCTGCAGAAGAGACATTAAGACTCAAGTCCAAGTACTGAGAAGCAGATGCACAGGCTCCACCCAGCCAGATTCTGAGACAGTGACTGTTGGAGCCTCAGCAGGCCTGTAGATGATTCCATGTGGCCTCTTTGCTTTTCAGATGAGGAAACTGAGACCTGCCCAAGGTGTTGCAAGGAGCAAGACTAGAGCTGGAACGCCAACCTCCACATTCTCAGTTTGGGTTCTCTTGATTGCAGTAACCCAGGCAGGGAACCTCAGGAGGCTGGCTGGAGCTCTGGGATGCAGGAGATCAGAGCCGGATAAGCACACAGGGGCTCCGCAGCCAGGTCGTGCATGAGCCTGAGAGGCAGGTCACTAGAAAGGAGGTGCCACTCAACCCTGCGGCTCTGCCTAAATGGGGACTCTGCCTTCTTCCCAGCCTCATCCTGAGACACCGGGTTATGAAAAACAAAGACAACATCTACACTTCTGTCCACAGCAGTAATACAGACCTTTGCAAAAGACGATCAATGAGTGATGACAGAAAGGGTCGATTGCACCTTTCAGAGCAGGGTGCAATTGACCTTCAGAGCAGAGAGGAAAGCTGACCCCATCCGCCCTGGGGTCCAGCCACCGCCATTTCTCCATTTCTCTTCAACTCACTGGTCTATTAATACCCCTGGAGTCCTCACGGTAGACCCTGTCCTTATGGATCCCTCCATCTGACAGAACCCTCCCTCTGTACACCCCACAAGGACCCATCAGCAAGTCTTCAATCGAGTTAAAATTACTCCAGCACTAGGAAGCTGTGTGTAGGTGGACTTGACTTAAAGAACACCAAGTAAATGAGGACTCTCCACAGCAACAGATTACAGGGCAGTTACGCTCTTGCAAAAGCACCTGGCCACGGCACTGGTTTACACAGCAACAGCCACACAGGTTGGTTTGCAGTGGCTCTCTGTTTCCCCTCTTCACTCCACACGGGTCTCTAAAAGACAGCTGCTGTGCTGTGGAAGGAGGATCTGGATGTCAGGGTTTCTTGAGAGGAGCAGAGTGATTAGACATCAGAATCATTAGCGAGGCGAGGTTAGTAAAGCTCGAGTAACATCAGAGCTGGAAAGAGAAAGACAAAGCACCACCACTCAGTCTCCATATTGAACCCACCCTGTTGCATCCTGAAGTGGCCCTTAGCATCCCACCAACTATCGAGGCTCAGCGAGGGAAGAAAAGACCAAAGCACGGTCACGTGGCTCACCAGTGGTGGATCAGCATTAGAACCCAGACGCGTGGAACACTGAAGCCACGCTGGTTCCACTGTTCCATGCTGTCTTACAGCTCTGTGGATGGTGCATCACAAACCATTTACCCTCGTGGCCTGATGTATATACATATATGCACGTGCATCCACATTGGTGTTTGTGCACACGCATGTCTGTGTGCACAAGCACGTATATACATGTACACAGACATGCAAAAAGTTTTGAGAAATAGTACTTATCTCTACCACATACTATGAATTCTGGCATTTCCTCATCCGTTCTAATTCACGTTTATTGCACGACCCACAATCTGAAACCGGATTGACTCTCCTGCTCCTTTCACAGAGGGTTGAACTGAGGTCCAGAGAGCTTGTGAGGATTGCCTGTTCGCTGGCAGCTGACTGGTAAGAAGGCGTGGTCATCTGGACCTTTCACACTTGCCTCCATGGCAGGTTTCCATCCCCTACACCACTTCCTGTGGCCTGGGATCCTCCTGGCTCCTCTTGTGCCTCTGAAACGCCTTCGCTTTGGTTCGTGAGTCACACAGTTGTCACAAGCGGCCAATCTGACCCCACTATCTTCCCAGTGCACCCAGCTCCCGCCCATCACTGATCTCGAATCTGATCCAGGCTAGGCCTAGCCTCAGAGGCTCGCAGGCAGACAGGTGGCAAATCACAGCCAAGGGAAACGCTGTGTGCAGCAGGCCGCCCTCCTCCCTACTCTGAGCCCTGGGAAGGCCTCCTAGAGAAGGCACTTGGGTGTGCTTGGGTCCTTGCCCACCAGAGCAGATCCAGGGCTTTCCGGACACCCAGAGGCCTCTCTGCGAGGGATTCTTCACCAGCACAGCTCTGAACCTGCACCAGGTGAGCAAATGCAGGACCTCGCCTCAGATCAGGGCCTGAGACAGGCCGCGGCCCTTTTGTCTGGGCCGGTCTGGTGGCGTTTTGGGGGTCAGAGCCAGCTCTTTTTACTGTTTCTGCTCCTTCCAGGAAACAAAGCCCAAGATCCCAGCTGCAGGGGCTTCGGTGAAGACCACCCTGGCAATTCCGGGGTTTGAGAGCAGCCGCTCATGGGTCTTTGGGAGCTCTGACCGTCCGGGGGACCGCCGGGCCCCACACTGTGGGCGCCAGGAAACATCCAGGAACCCTCCAACTCTCCTCCCCTCTTCCTGCCTCCCTGGGGGCCTCTCCGGCAGAGGCGGCTGGGGAAGGGGCGGAATGTCACATTACACTCTGAGCACCCGGCTCCTTGTAAAGCTTAAGAGTGCCATCTTGTGCCTGAGAGGAGAAACCGCGATATGCCAGTGTCCCCGGTTCTGGCAGAAGGAGCGGCCTTCCTTTCTCTCCTTCTTTCTCTCTCTGGCCCAGTCAGCCTTCTTGGCCTCTGCAGGACCCACCACAGCCAGGTTCTCTGGCCTGAGGCCAGGGCACCACGACGGCCCTGCAGCACCTGCACCCCATGGTCCCACCTGGTCCCTCAGCAGCAAGCCTGCACTCCCGTGTGCCCTCCTGTAAGGCCTGGCTTTGTATCCAGTCTGCCCTGCACCCCTGGGGCTGGGAACGTCTGCCCTGTGAACTCGAGGTGGGAGTGAACTACCAATCAGAATGTTAGCTTAAAAGAAAGTGAGAGGCAGAGAGAGAAGGAAAGAGGGAAGGAGAGAGAGAGGGAAGGAGGGAGGTTGATCAGGGAAGGAATGAGAACAAAACAATGGGATGAATAGTCTACACTTGGCTTTCAGCTGGTTTCAGCCACAACTTTTAATTCCAAAAACTCTGTTCCACATTCAAAGTGTTCAAATTACGGGCACAGAAAATGTGGTCACTTTAGGGACTGACACAAAGAGAGGAAAATGAAAAATGCCGGAGCTCTCCGCCTGGCTTGCCTTGGGTGCACACTCCCCCTCAAGGGCCTCAGTTTCTCCATCTGTAAAACGAGACACTCTTCGGCTCCTTGAATTCTAGCCCCGTGACCTCCTGACCTTGCCTTCAACCTCCTGCCAAGCCTCTGACCTAGTTGACAGGCTCACAAAAATGCCTGCTTTGAATCTCAACTCTTTTCCTCTCTGAGTTTTAGATTACAATGTTTTCGAGTAACAAAACAAAACAAAAATGGTAGAAAAGAAGAAACTAAAGAAAGAGAAACCGCAAGGGCGCAAATGGTCACCACCTGTATACCCAGCCTAGGATTTCGTCTCTGTTTTTGAAATAGAAATGTCAGGAAAACATCAGTTATAGTATAGGAAAACCAAACAGAAAGCGAGAGGGAGGACACATTCGGGATGCTCTGTCACTGGACTGACACACAAAACCGCCCAACGCCCAGCGAACCCAGGCAGGGGCGGGGGCCCAGCAAGAGCAGAATGCTCAGCGGGGAGCAAGCCACGGGAGAGTCACAGCCCACCCAGCGCAGCTTACCCATGTCTGGTTAGTATTAATATCCACTTATATTATATATGCGGACAGATTTTTAAAGCCTTGAAGAGTGAAGAGATTAAAGCATTTTGTTAATAACTTTCTTGCTCTGATGAAAAACAACCCAGAAACATGAAGATAAGGGATTTTGTCTAGGGTCATGCTAAAAAGGGAACAGAGCCTAGAATCCTGGCCACGACCTTTGCCCTCATCTCCTGGCTTTTAAAGTTGCTCTATGTAAAAAGGACAATTCCTGAGAAGCTAGACCATTTTGCCCTGAAATACAATGTCCTAACATTTTTAAACCAAGCCCAGCACCGGCCTGTGCATAGAGATTTACTAACTGCCCTATACACTTCCATAATTTAAGCTAAATTTCTATTTGGAGAGGAAAAATGTCCTGAGGTCTTACAAAAAAGTATACAAGAAGTTGTCCTTTTCAGCAGATTGGTTAAATGGGTGTTTTTAATGCAAATTAGTTCAAATTGCTATCAAGAGTAATTATTGTAAAAGACAGGCAGAGTTTCCATCATCCTTCCCTCATTTGGTTCTTCTATAGTCTCTTTTAAATAACTTAGCCATAAAATTTCAATTGACCACCAGAAAAAGAAAAAGTGCTATCGGCAGTGTCGGGGGAGAGAGCCAGGAGGAGGGCGCGTGTCCGGCCGGGTGAGGGTCCCTGCCAGCCCCTGATGGAGCCAGAGTCCCGCAGTCCGCGCCCTGTGCCCCCTGCCCCCTCAGACTTGACAAGTCACGGCTGCCCGGCGGGGTGATTTCCCAGCGGGGGGATCGGGAATGCGGGAGTCCTCGGGGTGGGAGGAGGGGAGGGGGCCGCGTCCCCGCCAGGCGCCCCGCTACCCGCCGCCCAGGCGCGCGCGCCAGGTCCCGGCGGCGCGGGTCCGCTGTTTGCACCAATACGTTACAGCGGTATTAGGTACCACCGGGCGAGCATACGAGGTAGAAAATTGCATCTCATTTGTTCTAAATTTGCCAAAGTCTACATCTTCAGGGAGGTATTTTTACTTTACGTATTTTTTAATGGGGTCTGTTTCTTATTGCCCCAAAATGCTTAATATACAAAAGGAATCAGATTCTCTTTCTGGCCTTAATTCATCATAACAAACAGAAATAGAAACTTGATTTCAAATTTTGCTCTGCCTCCGTCTCCAATTCATATTCGCGGCATCTCGATCATTAATAGCGTCTGGAGGAGCCCTTTTATTTACCTATTATGGCATCATTTGTAACATAAAACTGTTGTGTTCTCTTTTCATTAACAGATTCAGTTGCAAATGCTGGGGGAAAAAATTACAAAGAGCCCCTTTTTAAAATGTGCACATTTATTGGGATTATTAAATCACAGTAGCTAATAGTGGTTGTCACCAACTTAATTTAAAAAGCTGATTATTACTCAAGCCCTATGTATTCCAGGCCTGATACTGTATAATTAGCAGTTGTGATTATTTAGTTAATTTGCAGATTAGGAACAAGTGCCTGTTTTGAAAAATGTGGCCACTCGACCTTCAGCTACAGAGAGGAGCCAGCCAGCTCCTCTTACGGGAGAACAAAAGTATCCTGTCAAATAACTGCATTTTGATGCAGGTCAACAGGAGTAAAGGGGCGCTTTTCAGATCAGCTGCCTGGATCCTTCGAGCCAAAAGTCCAGCACGAAATCCACTCCAGACCTGTTTAAATTAGGTCCTCCCCTGGTGGAGCCAAATCAAATCAAATAGCACACTTGGAGGCTAAACAAGCGAAAAGATGGTCCTTGTGGGTACCAGCTACCAAAGCAATAGTAACCAGACAAAAACGTCCTAGTGACCCGAAGCTCAATAAAGATTTAGCCGCCAAGACTGGTCCGCCGCAGAGAGCCATGTGGAGTTGGGCACAGACCCCATCTCATATGCATTATTTCTATTGCTGCGTTTGTCATCAGTCATATGATAGTAATAAAATTTGTAACTGTTTCTCTTATACTCTGGTGCGATTTACCTCGTCTAATAGACAATGCAAATGCTAAAAGGCACATATACATCTTCATTATATAAGCTGGTGCCTGAGCCATTCTCCTCCAGAGACAGTTTTATTCATTTTTATACAATTTGCCTACTGTACGGTACAGATGGTTTCTATTAAGTAAAATATCTGTTTTCTTCCAAATTTTTAGTTTTCATGATTAAATTACTTTAAAATGATGGTACATTGTATTATCTTCTTTCATGACTTAATTTAGCTCAAATACTCCCAGCATAAACTATAAGCCCAGTTTCATCCACTCGGAAAATCGGCCACATACTGTGATTTTCTGAGGGTTCTTCCACCCTGCCTGTGATGTCTATTCTTTATCAATTACCTTCCCAGGAGTCTTAACTATATGGATTATTTTCTAGAGATAAATTTGAATGTGAATACAAATGGAAACTCTGGATTAATATTAAAACAGGATTTCTCCCCTAAACTGTTTAAAATTTGAGATGTCCTTTGTTAATATGCAAGTTTTTTCTGCTGGTGTCTCAGCTACAGAGAGTGGCTTGTCCTCTGAAATATTCAAAGCTGCTGCCCTCGCGTGGCGGGCCCTTGGAGCCGCTTTCTCTTTGCAGCCTTCCTCCACGCACTCCGTCTGTTGATGCTGAAGTGGCTGTGCAGGCGCCTCCTTCAGCGGGAAGGAGAGCCGGCCTGGGCTCTGAGGCCCGCCTTCCCACGGCGGGAGGTCATCCTCTGGATCTCACCTCCACCGGATGTTGAGGGCTCATTTCTGATGCTTGGAACCCATCAGCCTACTTGTCTCACAATATTAGTGTGATATTAGGCACACATGTCCCCGGGAATGTCTCCTTTTTCACATTTTGCATTCATATTTTATTTTTGCATTCATGCTCTCCAGCTCTTCCCAGGGGAATACGGCCCATGGCCCAGAGCAATGTTACTTCCTGCAACCCCTCAGCCAGCTCTTCTCAAGCTTGCTCGCCCCACCACTAGTGCGGCAGCCCCAGATCTTGACCACAAGTCCTCCTCGGCTGGAGAGGAAACACAAGGAAGGAGAGACTGTGTCCTTTCCAGGAGGGAAGCAACGTGCTCAGAGGAGCATGGGAGTAGTAGGTGAGAGCAGAGGAAGGAGACAGGCAGAGGAGGAGACCACAGGCTTCTTCTACTCGCAGTCTGAGCCTTGAGGACCCGCCCAGGGAGCCCCTGCAATTCACTCTGAAGAAATCTACCCAGGCAGCCAAGGCTGTGATCTGGGGGTGACCCTCCAGAAACGTCGGGGCCACTGTGGGCCTTCACTGCGGAGGTCCATGGGAACGTTGGGGGCTGACTGCAGTGGTGCCATCTTCCTGGCTTACACTGACACTGGGTGCAACAGCAGTGGGTACCAGAAAGCATCTTAGTGAGTCCCCAGATGAGCATGGCAGTGACCCCGTCCTTCCAGAAATGAGTGCAGGGGCAGGCAGTGGGAGACCCTCGTTCTAGTCCCAGCTTCCATCTGTGACCCCAGGCAGCCCAATTAACTTCTCTGGGGCTCAGTGTCTGGAGGATGTTGTGAAGATCAAATAAAATAATAGGCCTGGAAAGGCTTTGAAACAGTTCAAAGTGCTTGACAGACATGAGGCACAGTTTTTTCTCCAGTGTTCACTTGGAGCACGTCACCAGAGCACAACCAAGACACACGAAGTCTCCCAACACCAAGAGCAAGCGAGGCCTGCATCAGGCAACCCTCCCAGAGAGATTCCTGACCAGAAATGCATAACTGGCCAAGATAAAATATTAGATGGACTTCTAAAAAATAAATCTTGATACCAGCAGGCATTTCTTTCTAAATGGATGATGACACTCCGGGAAACCCCTTCTCATGCCCGTGTTTTGGCAAAGTCTAGTGATGAGATCCGGCTTTCAGGCAGCACCAAGTTTGGCTAACGTGGCAGAAATAGATTTGAGGTGATGAGTCAAAGGGATAAGAGAATAAATTATATTCTCAGTCAACAATTTGTTTCACAGAAAATGGAACACAGGACAAATCGCTAACAAAAGGCAACCCCAGAGTTTCGTCCCTGCCTGCAACGCTCACAGTCAGACATGCTGCCAGGTTTCCTCCAAAATGACCATTACGATGCACCAGGCATGTGTATGTCAATGGGGGGAGATGGAGATGCCCACAAAGATCTGGTTAATTCCACCACCGAGACATATTTGGCTCCACATTGGGGCACAGGAGAAGGTTAAGATGACCTGCACACCTGTCTTAATTCTCTGTGACACCCAGCCAGTGCCCAGCTTAGCTCCTCCATCTGAGGCATCCAAAGGAATCTGATGCTTTCCCGCCAGGTGCCAGGAAGCCAAGCCCTGCTGAGAGTCAGCCAGCCATCCCCACACTGAGGCTCAGCTTGATCCAAACGAAGAGAGACCCAAGAACAGTCGAGTCCCAAAGGACCGAAGCTCAGGCTAATCCACCAGAGAGACCCCCACGAGAATCAGAGGCCTGGAGCTTCTCCCCTCTGCCAAGCCAGTGGCTCTTCCTCCTCCTGCCCCAGGCCTCCAGAAACACCCACATCAACCCTGGGAAAACCGTGCCACCCCACACCACAGGCAGATTGCACGCAGCCACCCAGCTCTTGGGAAACCCAACACTCAAAGGCGGCTGCAGCAGCTCTGCTCTGGGGGAGGGGGACCACTCCCAAGGGGAGGAGTCCAGAAGGGTGGTCCAGGTTCGCCAACGTCACTAGTGAAAACGATCAGGAGAGTTCCCAGAGCTTAGAGAGTTTCCTCCTTGCCTGGGTGGGATGGAGAGATCTTGGCAACATCGGAACATCTTATTATTCCATTCAAAGGAAAGATTTAACAGTTCCAAAATCAATTTCAGAATGCAAGAATGATGGGAGGTAATACAATAAAGTCATTCAAAGATCAGGGGGCAGTTAAACAACATACTAGAAGACTGCATTATGCAGTCACAATGTGCTTTATAAGAGTGAATTCTTCTTTGCTTAAGAAAGAGCATTAGATTGATGGGCTAAAAATACGTACCGTGTGCTCACTGGGCAACAATCACAGGTCTGCTGGGAGACAAGTGCAGTTCTGCCTCTGGAGTCCTGACACAAGTGGCTTCCAGTTCTGGCTCGCCCACGGACTAGCTATGTGGCCCAGAGCAGCTATTCAAGTTCTCACTAAGGTATTTAAGGTCTCAGTTTCTTCTCAGGCAAAATGAGGGGAATAATGGAAGCCATTATACAAAATCGTGGGGAGGATTCATGAGATCCATGAGGGAATGGGTGACGTCTGGCACCCAGAAGATGCTCCAGAAATGGTGCCCTTCATTGGCTAAGGCCATGCACAGAACATCCACCACCATGCCACAATCTTGCAAGCTAAAGGGTGGGGCCGGGGTTGGGGAACATACACCTGGAAAAATGGGGAACTCAGCAAAGAAGTTTGTGATTTGTGAGAAATGAGCAAGTCAGATCCCAGCTCTGTGGGAATTTGAAGAAGGAGAGATTATATCCAAATGGGGTGATTGAGAAAGCTCAAAAGAGGTGGGCTTTAAAGGAGCCAGGACCTCAAAGCTGTGAAGACAGAAGATAATTTGTCCTAGAGTCACATGCCCAGTGTGTGAAGGCTGTACCCATGTCTTAAGAGAATGTAAGTTGAGAAAAAAATTAACCAAGCCAGAGGAAAATAACACAGGAGTGCTTAAATATGGTGGCTGGTGCCATGTTATTTGTTTCTGTCAGGATGACATTGACCTGGATGCCAGGTATGGAGTGGTACCTAGGGAGGTTACCGTAAGATGCCAAAGTAATAATAATACATGCATGGCTGTGAGAAAGCACAGGCAATTGGTGGGAAAAGGATCTGACAAGTCAGCTGTGGTGTCACAAAGACAAAGTAATTGATTATGGACCTCTTTTTCACTTTGTAATTCTCTTCCACGATTTTACGAAGCCAAATGTAGACACAGCACAAACGCGAATATACAATATCAAAAGGCAAGGTCGGCCTTCCCCAACTGTACGCGATATCACAGCTGGTGCCTATGGACCCAAAAATCAATTCCAAGACTGAGTCTATCTCAAGATACCATCAAACAGAATTACATTCTGATATCCCTTCCACGTCTTGTGCTCAGAAACTTACAAGATCAAGCAATTAATTTCCCAATTGGATTATTTAGACAATCGTATATGAAAGTCTATGGATATTAAAAACTATTAAGAGCATTTTAAAGGCAGCATTGCTAATCTTTTCACGGAAAGGATAAAAATACAAATCCATTTGTCTTGTAACCTTTCAGCCCATAAACAAGGAGGAATATGGAAATTACCAAATTTGCATGAAAAGAAAAAATATTTTAACTTGTGAAGATTTGTACATACGCCCTTGTGTGCTCTGTGGGGAATATTTTTCACCGAATTTTATTTTGAAGCTACATTGAGGATCTCGCTCGTGGCCCAGATTGTCTTTAAATTTTGTCAATGTTTTACTACCTTCGCAGATATTGTATAGAAGTTGGGAACTTTATTACAGAGACATTATCTGATATGACTGTGATATTCAATGACAGGAATGACATTTTGGTGGCTAGAAGGCCACAAGATGAACACGAGAGGTGACTGAAAGCTGTGTGCTAAAAATAGGATGGGAAAAGAGAAACAACTATCTCAAAAATAGAATTAACGGTGACTTAGTCTAAATGCAATGTGGAATCCTGGATTGGATCCTAGAATAGAAAAAGGGCAATGGTGAAGGAAAAAACCTGGGGAAATCTGAATAAAGTCTTCAGTTCCATTAGCAGTAATGTGCCAATGTTAACTTCTTGGTTTTGACAAATGTGCCTGGTTATGTAAGATGTTAACATTAGGGGAAACTGGGTGAACGGCAGACAGGAACCTCCTGCACTATATTTGCAGTTTTCCTGTACATCTAAAGTTATTCCAAAATAAAAAGTTTTATTTAAAAAAAAAAAAACAAAAAAACATGACTCAGGAAAAGAAACTCAGTGGAGGCACTGGAAATTTTCATCAAGAAAAAACCCAGTCATTTGGGGGAAAAATGTATATGATGAACTGTAATAAATATAGCATGAGAAAGACACTGAAGAATAGGTAAGCACAGCAATTGATATTCTATCCCAACTGCTCACACATCACAGGATACCAGAAAGTAACCTCTTAAAATGTTGCACGAGTGCCACTCAAAACACGCCTTGTTATGAGTAATATCATCACATGAAAAGAGAAGCCGGTAGAGGCATTATCCCTGGTGCTCTAACTAGAAGGAGGTCCCTGATGCCACATGACTTGGGCGACCCCCAATAGCAGTTCTAGCAGAAGGCAGGCAAAGGCTGGCTGACCGTCACAAAAGGTAGTGCATCTACTCAGATCCTCCATTGTCTTTGGTGCTCCTTTGCATCCTCCAACATTTAAGCATGTTCTGGGGAGAATTTAGCTTTCCAGCCAGACAAATTTTGGGCAGGCAGTATGGCAAGAGGCACAGTATGGTACAGCAGGAGTAGATCTTCCTCCACAGACTCAGGATTTCCTTGAAATCAAGTTAAATCCAACTCCAAGCATCGTCCCCACTAGGAATTCTATCTCAGCCATTATCTGGGAGCTCCTACGCTTCCTTCAGTTCACTTAAGAGTATAGGGGGCTTCCAGAGTGTCCTAAAAATGGGCCATGGCTTTGCATCCCCAGCCCATCACAGGCTTCATGGAAACCCTCATCATTCAAGCCCAAGGGTCCCCTTGGAGGCAGACTTGGGGCAGGACACGTGGCATAGATGGGAGGCCCCGTGCCAGGGAGCAGCCTTCCTGAGTGCACCATGGAGACCTCCCCCTCTGAGGCATTCACACCTTTGTCAGCAGTTCCTGGCAACTACTCCCTCTGCCATCCACAGGTATAAACTCTTTAGGAGCTCAAATTTGGGAGGAAAAAAAGCCAGATGGGTAGAGTCTGCAGCCAACTTTTCCCTTGGGAAAAAACAACTTTGTTTTTCTTGAAACAACAAAACAAAGAATGAAACAACTTCTGGGGCATGAGAGAATAAAAATGTCTATGTATCAGTTAGGAGATTTTTGATCAAAAAAAATAGTGATGCAAGTAATAAAAGCACTAATTATCTCACCTAACAGGATCTCAAGAGAAAGGAACTCCCTTTGGTGACTCAATAGTGTATGAAGACCCATGCTCCTTCAATACTTCTTCATTCATCTTCAGAGAGTTGGCCATGTCTTCCCTCATAGTGGCAAAATGGCTGCTGTGGTGCCAAATATCACACCTTATACCACAGTATCCAAAGCAGGAAGGTGTTTCTCATTATTCTCCTCTCTCTTATTAACAAGTGAAAACTTTCCCAGAAACCCCTAGAAGACTTCCCATAGGTCTTATTGGCCACAACTGGATCACATGACAACCTAAAGACCAATCCCTAGCAAAGGAGAGCAAAATTGCCAGGAGTGGCTTACACAGGTCATATTTACCCTCTGGAACTGGGCCCCAAAATTCAGGGTTTTGTTCACAAGGAAGAAGCCTAGCTGGTAGGTCCCCAGTAGGGTCTGGCACACCCTGGCTTATTTAGTGGGTGGGAGAGTTAAAGGGAAAAATATAAGCTAAACATAAATATCTCCATAACCTATCCTGCCACAATGGGCAGAGTGATGATGCTCAATGGCAAGAGACACAAGTGATGATTGTGAAAATGTAGGGAGAACAATGGTGTCAAGTAAGGCTGCTGTTAATGTGAGGAACAATGAGCAAAGATGAGGCAGACGACTCCTAGTCCTGTTCCTGCGTTCAGTCTCCAGGGCAGGTGGATGCCAGTGTGTTCTCCTGGGAAGGCTGTCGGGGGGCAGGCAGGCGGCATGGGTCCCATTCCCAGCAGCGTCTTGAGCCCAGCAGGACATGCCCCTGGGGTTCCAGCAGCAACTCTCATCTCCCAGAGACCCACTGATGCATTCCTCAGAGTTTAGTTCCTCATAAAGAGCCCGTTGCCCCCCAGGCCCCCCGTGCCTTCTGTGTAGAAGGAGGGGGCTGCTTAGAGTGGACGGGTGCTCTGTCCACTTCGGTGATGTCCCTCCACCACCGTCACAGTTGGTGAATCCACTTACTTAATATTGTTTACTAAATATTTTTCCCAAAATTGGCTTTTTTAAGAAAAAACTTTTAATCGAAAATCTATTTTAGCCTCATCCTCTCTCTTTTATCCTCGTCTATGGACTCCTGGTTGTGATGGCCAGTTTTACTTGTAAACAATAAAACAAATTCCTAATTATTAATATTTTTAAATGTACATCTGCATATGGCCAAAAAGCATATTACATGCAGTGGAACCCATGGCACATTCGGGGAACGACCTTCTAAACGCTAGTGTGCAGGGATTGGATACGTGCACCTCTAGGTGGATTTTCTGATGGCAGCTGAGAGCACAAGACAGTGGCGAGTGTGGCAGAGCAGAAACTGAGCCTATGAAATAAACTCTTAAAGAACGTCCATCTAAATATGGCGGATGGAGATAAAGTTGGCAGAGAAGCAAACAGAAGAGATGAGATAAGGCAAGGGGGATGTGGCCGGGAAGCGAGCCCACAGCGGGAGCCCTGGAGAAGCTGGGAGACTCCACACGTGAGAACAGACAACAGCAAAGGTGATCAGCCAGGAGAAATGATCGTTTCAACAGAGAGGAGAGAGGAATGAGTTTCCGAGGAAGCTGTCAGGTGGACAGGCAAGATGGACGCCTCCACATCCTGGGGAAACTGAGATCTGAATCTCAGAAGGAAAAAAAAAAATCACCAGAATAGCTTCAGGTTACAAGATTTTAAAATAAGAAGAAAGAACGCTTTAAGCTATCTTCCCAAAAAGTGCTGCAAAATAGAGTGAGAGGAGGGAGCCCATGAAGCATTGAACAGCCGAGTTATTTTTGCTGAGGTCCCTCCAGCTATGACACTATTTAATAGACCATTTAATAGACAATTACAAATCCGGTTGTCTTCATTATAGTAAACAGACAAATGCCCACACAATGGGTAATTTTGTGGATCAAACTGTTGAGGACGAAAAGGTGAAATCCTGGAAGCCAGGGACGTCATCGTTCTTCGCAGCAGAAGGATGTGCACAGCAGGGGCAAAAGCAGAGTCAGAGAGAAAATTCTAGAGGCGGACCACCCATCCTGCAGAGGAGACCTTAGAACTTTTTCTGAAATGGTAAATTCCTCCTAATCCAACCACAGATAAGAAACACCAACGAAGGCCTGGGTGGGTGTCACAAAACCTACTCCAGAGGGTTCCCAACCTTCCTGTTCTGTCTGGTATTTACTTCAAACCAAATCTAGAAGGTCAGCTGGGCGGCTCCCACATGGTGCCCACGCTGCCTTTTCTTGTCTCATACGATGGAGAGTGGGGAGGGCAGCCTGGTGGTCACAGACCCACTGGCAGCATTTATTTTTAGCCCCACAATCACCCGGTGATCAGAGGTCAAGCAGCGACCCCACCGTTCTGTGCCGTCCTTGGCCAATATGAATCTCCTGAAAGAGTGAAATGATTATAAATATCTGAGATGCCGAGATAATTTATAAAGCAAAGAAACCAGAAAAGAGAGTCTCGTATTTTTAATGTCACACTCACACCACAAGCTGGCCATTTGATTTGTAAAACTACTCTAGATTAAGAGCTAAAGTAAGATAAAGATAAATATCATTTAGTAATCCAAAATGGGCATCAGGCAAATGGAGCTGGATGCAACAACCTTATGATGACCGTTCACGGGCATTCAGACACCCCAAATCCAGCTGCGTTCCTAAAACACACTCTGAAATAGCGGGCTCTGCCCAGCAGCACCTCTCTGCGGCCCTGGGGGAGAGGTTTAGGGAAAGTTGGTAAGATCAGTTCTGGCTCGCCCCCTCCAAGCCAGAATTCCACATCCTCAATTTGGAAAGTTTTCCTCCATGACAGGGACTGCCCTTACGATGTTAAATGTGAATGAAGGGACGATAGGGACAGATGCAAGGCATGACAAGGGGGAGTCTCTCCCCAGCTACAACAGTGCTCACTAGACAGCAGCCACAGGAATCAGCCCCACCCCACCCCTGGGACCAGCGCGATCATAGGAACGACCAAGTAATCCATCTGATGTTGGTCAGGAGTCTAATGAGTCACAGTTTCTTCCATTCACAACAAAGCTGCCATCCTGTTACTTCACACCCAGAAAAAAACTAAGTGAGTCCCATTTGGTAATTATTTGTGTTATGAATGTAGCCGCCACTGAGAGGAGCAGAACTGTCTGAGGCATGACTCCAAAATAATGAGGTTTTCTTTTTTTTTTTTTTTTGATATTTATTAATGCTTACACATTTAAATAAGCGTTTTCCCTTTTGAAAGCTGCCTCCTTGCCAGCCTTTGCTCCAGAGGGCTTCCTCTGTTCATGGCCAGCTTCAGACTCTTCCTGCGGAATTGGGTTAGAATCCATTTACAAGTCCCAAGACATTCGGGGCACACCTTGTTTTTTAACTCACAAACAATATTATTCAAGTCAGCACCCAACCTTAGTTTGGCAGCTATTTGGCTGTTTAACAAAAA
The DNA here is from genome assembly GCF_020826845.1 of Diceros bicornis minor. Classification (NCBI taxonomy): domain Eukaryota; kingdom Metazoa; phylum Chordata; class Mammalia; order Perissodactyla; family Rhinocerotidae; genus Diceros; species Diceros bicornis. The sequence goes on along the minus strand of NC_080745.1, from coordinate 90,569,707 downwards.
CAACAGTGCCTCTCCAGCTCGAAGTTTGTTAGCAGGGAAGGTAATGATGGCGACCACTTTGAAAAGGTACCATGATTTATAAGCGCCAGCAGCCCCTGCTACAATGCACTTAAAAATACACAGACGGCTTTTTTAAATTCACCCACACCAGCCCATGCAGTCATCACTCGTCTCCTTAAAGCTCCAGTTCAAACGCTGGCTCTGGAATTTTACAGGTCAAAAGCCTTACACCAGCAGTCAAAGCACAACCCCGGCACCAGAGCCTTCTGATAAAAACGCTTTGAGTCCAGTCCCCTTGGGTTTAAATGGGAGATTTTTAGCAGGAAACCTCCTGACCTCAAATAATGATCTCGAGTGTCTTAGTTTCTCTGCGGTTCCAATATTCATCCACTCCATTTAGGGGACAAGAGGTTGTTCCTCTGTTTGAAATCTCCGCCACATGCCAGAGCAGAGCCTGGCTTTCTGCTGCTCTGTCTTCAGGTCCAGGACTCACAGAAAATTCAATGTAACATAAAAACGAGTTCTCTAATACAGTAGCCTATGAATGACTACCATCACCTTACACCTGGTTGGTAGGGAGATGTTTCCCTAATGATGTTTCCCTTAGCTTTTGTTCCAAAAGGGAGGCTTTTGTTCCTTGGCTTTGAAAATGAACAACCAATCCACCCCTCACCCGCCCCACACAGAACACTTTGTATGTATTGCTATGTTGCCAGCTGCAAAAGAATTTCCCAAGAAAAATGCAATGCAATATAAAATTGTTCTCTTGAAAATGAAGGAAACAGATATTTTTAAATCTATAATATCCAATGATCTGCTGATTTGACTGCTAAAATTTAAAAAAGAAACTATGAAAATTTAGTTTTTCAAGGGACAAACATTTTTGGGGCTTTTAGCAAAAAGCAAGCCTTTTTATCATGACTGGAAAAAAATCCGGGAGGAGGTTTTCATGAGCAAATATTCTCCTGACAACTGAAACATCACCAGATCAAACTTTTAGTTACATCTTTCTGTATGTTTAATATAACCCAATGCATAAGTGACGTGTTCAAGAAACGTTCATGAGGAGGATGAGAGGAAAGAGGACCGTAATGACCTCTGCACTTTAGAGCATCGAGCTTGCACTTAACGCCTCGGGACGGAGTTCAACTCTACTCATTGCTGTCAGAAGCTAGGCCATGTTTTCACCTCAATTTTCTTCCAATCTTTATTTCATTACAAATAAAGGTGCTAATATAGAACTGTGCATAATAAAGGTCTTCATAACACCAAGAGAGAAAATTAAAACAATTATGAAAGTAGTTTTTCATAGTGGTCAATGATGTACAGCTCCAATTTAACTACTGTCCTATTAAGAGGTAGCATTTGTAACTTACCACTTACTTTCATTTTCTTGTATAAAAAAAAACTTTTACAGTTTACATAAGTAAAAAGAAAAAACAGAGAGTTCTGCTTTGAAATAGCCTTTCTTTACGGGTGATCACAAGAGGAGCGCCTGAAATCATGGTGTGGTCCTGCTGCTGTGCACACGAGCCCCCTCTTGCTGCAGTCATCCTCTGAAATCGCTTAGGATCCTTGGGGAGTGCCCCTCCACAGAGACTCCAGGCGGCTTTCCAAGACCTAAAAGAGGCCTAGGGTTCTCGAACTACGGCGAGCGTAAGAATTACCTGGGACAGGATGTCAAAGTGCAGACATGAGGATGAAGGTGGTCAGTACTCAGATTGTATGTGCAAGGGGACATCAGACCTGCAATTGGACAATGATAACACAAGACACAGGCCACAGTGGAGGCGTCTATGTGCTTGGACGGTGCATGAGACTGGGATGCCTTTCTACTGAGATGGGGACATTTGTGCTGAGGCTGGAAGCACCAGTGAGAGCTGGTCAGAAGAACCAGGGAGTGAAGCACAGGCCACTAGAGTTCAAGGCTCCCTGTAAAGAGCAGGTGTGTCTGTGACTGAGAGCCTAGACGGAAGCCAGGGCTGGGCTGACCTTTCCCCACGGATCTCACCTGGAATCTGCCCTCAGTCTCTGGACAGTGCACGGGCAAGTGCTGGGCTGCTCTGCCACCGGGGCCCAAAGGCATTTAAACCTACCATCTTCAGGGCTCTTCTTCTCCCTCTGCCGGCAATAAGATTCTAGTGACATCTCCTGGCCTCGTGGATCCACAACAAAAGCATCTCTCATGGACCTGTTAACAAGGTGTGTCCAGAAGTAGAAAGGAAGAATCTGGTTCAGAAAGACTTGTGCTGGGAGCTATCACATCGCCTGCACTTGAGTTTTCCCAATGACGCGCTAACTGAAATACGTCATTGAACGAGGATTGTAAGGGGCAGCCTTGGTCACCATCCAGGGCTCTCGGGTAAGAGGCACTGCACTTCCTGATCTAGACAAAGGGACAGTTTGGAAAATATATTCCATTCTACCGATATTTGTGGTAGTTCCAGGTGATTGGGATACATCAATGAAAAAACAAACCAAAAAAACAGATGTCTCTGTCTTAATGGAGCTTAAATTTTAATAAATACATCTGTCAAATCTATAGAGCTTTTTCCACTGATCAGTTGGTTGCTTGGTCGGATTTTAATTAAAGCACCCATTGTTCACAGGTTTCTGTGAAGCGGGCCCATTACTCCTGATGGAGATGGGCATCGAAGATGTGTATGGCACTCTGCCAAAAATATGTTTATGTTATCTGACCCAGTAATTTCATATTTATTCTTCCCTCTTAAAGAATATCCCTAGATATGGAGAGAGTTTTCCATAAAAAGATGTCCATCATGGTGTTATTTATACTAGGAAAACATTGAAAACAATTTGTATCCAATAAGGAAGGACTGGGGAGGGAAGAGTTAAGTACATTACCCTAACTCCACACCATGAAACCCTTGAAAACAGTCTGATAAAATATTTCCGATATTAAACAAATAAAATAGCAGGATACAAAATTGTATTTACATAGCATATGATCATAGGTGTGTAAAAGGAAAAGTATTTGGGAAAAAGATTTGAAAAAAAAATAACACCAAAATATTAACAGTAGTTATTACTACATGGGTGGACAATGAGTGATTTTTTTTTCTTCACTCTACTTTTCCATAGTTTTAAAATTTTCTGTAATGAGCACATACTTTTAAATGGGAGAAAATAGTAAGCCAGAAAGAAGGGGAAAAAATACATGCAGGGAGAGAGAAAAGAAGGAGTTGGAAGGACAGAGGTGAAACTACGTGTCATGGAAAGTCAATGGAGCCCTCAAGTCATCCTTGGAAATTTCATGAAGATTCAGCCGAAACCAAACCCTCTAGGCAATGTTGCCCAGGGACCTTGCCAGTGTGGTCCCTCTCCTCCAGTTGCTGAAATACCACCAAGCGATAGTGACCAAAAGACCCTGCTGAGACCAGCCACGCTATCTCCCTACAGAGAAAAATCTTATCATCAAAACAGAGAGAGACAGAATCGTCTTAAATGTTTGCATTCTTTCAGGCCCAAAGAATAGGACAATGATGATCATTGAGGTTTTAAACAATGTCTTTTTATTTCGTAGCCCTCAGGCTCGAGGATGATCTCACACAGTTTTCTCTCTCATAGTACACAGCCGTCTCCAAATCCAAATCCGGGGCTCTGGTTCAGCCTCCACCTTTCTGACGCCTCCGCCGCTGTCCTGCAGAATAGTCGCTCCCAGCCCAGTGATTCCTTCACCCTCATTGGGCCCTCAGCTCTTACACGCTGTTGAAAGGGTTTCCTGAAGTATCTGTGTCATCAATAGGCTGTGAGCATTGAGAGGACAGGGAGCATGCCTCATCCATCAAAGGACGTTGTTGAAGAAATGAATGGATACATAAAAAAAAAATCAATGAATGATTCTCTTTCCTGAGCTTCAAATCTTGGCTGCGAGTTGCTTGCTGGTCCTTCTTGAATGGTTAAATTCATGAATATTGAACAAATCAATGAATGAGACTTATAATTGAATAAAGAAACAATGTTTCAAGATGATACCAGTGTCCCTTCTCCAGTTGACAAACTAAGCATCAAGCAAAACATCCCTCCAAGATTTTCCCACCTGGAATAACAGAGAGCAGATCTGTTACTACAGTACAGTAATAGTACAGTCAGTACTATTACTTCTGTAGGTCACAGTCTTGAGAGAGTTGGTTTTAATAAAACCTTAATCTAAACATAGGTATGTGAACACAGATAGCATCTTCAGGCAGGCGTGGTCAATGAGTTGGATTCCATTCTTGGTTGAGGGAGAGAGGAATCACCTATGCAACGCTCATTTTTATTTGGAAAATACAAAATGAAGTTTTTTCGTCATTTTCCCAAAGTATAGCACACTCTTTGGGCATCTTGGATTAGTAGATGCCATGATCACTGGCCTGGTCCACTTTACATTAATTAAATCCTTAATATATCCATGAGAGGAAGACTGCAGTCTCTTCTTAACTTTCATCTTTGTTTTGGGGATGGCTTGAGTGGGTGAATCCTCACGTGATCCAAATTGTGAAACATCACAACGAATCATGTTATTGGTACACAGTACAATTGTTGTGGTTATTTTGAATAAATTTCTAGTGCAAACATTTAATTAAATTTTACAAAAAGGTTTCTTCTTTTCTTGAATCCTAAGTATATGTAATATATCACCGTTTTCCCATTATTTTCCTCAAAGGACAGTAACATATTCTATTAGCCTATATTTAAATAAAAGGCTTTTTTTTTAAAACCCAGCACTTTTATTTCAATATTTTATTTGAAATGCAAGTGTTTGAGCCCAAATCCTGCCCTCAGATCACCAAGCGTGGAGTTTAATCCGTGGGTCACTGGACACAACTGAGCAAGTGAGAACAACACTGACAACAGCAACAACAGCTCGTCTTCATTGAGCCAGTGCTCACGTATCGCTTAACACACAGTTCCCTTCCCGAGTTCTCACAGGCCTGTGAGGATGGGAACATCAATATTCTCCCTTCAGGAGAACTGAAGCTTAGGATGTTAAATAACCTGCCCTGGGTCCCTCTGACTCGAGAGCCCACCCTTTGACCCCTACTGCACACGGCAAGGCCGGGATACACCGAGCCTAGCATTTCAGAGGCCGGACGTTTCCTTCATACAATCAGAAGAGGCTCTAGGACAAGAAGAAATCGTGCCCCTTAAAATGAAATGGAAATAGTTACAACTTCCTTCCGTCAGGACGTCAGCCATCATCTTCAAGATATCTCGATAAAAGCACATTCCCCTTCTCCCCACTGCCACTCCCCCCACACGGTTAAGTGTCACCAGCCTCTCCTGTCATGAGGGAGCCAACTTGCCAAACTTCTAGTATCCAGTTGACTTGCACACGTCCCTGTGTTTATCTGTCCCAGTGGTGGTCCACGAAGCATTGCCACATTCCTTAACATCTGGGACTCATCTCATCTCTGCTAATGACTCAGTGGGCTGCAGAGAGGCATGCCAAGTGCAGATGTGCCCGACACCGGGCTTAATGGGATGCAGAGGAGCCAAAGCAAAGGTGCGGGCATCCACTCGGGGTGGGGGGGGGGGCCGGAGACAGCCGGTGCCGGGTCGGGGTGATGGGGGTTCCGCTCCGGGCTCTGGGCACCGGATAAAGACCCGGGCTGGTCCCCTGGGCAGGTGGGAGTGAGGAGAGCCCAAGCCACAGAGACCAACTTCAAAAGCCCACCGGACCTTGGCCCACTCAGGGGTGGAGGAGGGGACAGAGATGGGGACTCCTGCTCAGGGAACACAGCTGAGATATGGGGTGGTCACAGCCCACCTCAGAGCCGGCAGCAGGGACAGCCTAGCCAGAACGAGCTGCTGGTGTTCTGTCTCCTTCTCCCACCCTGAGGGGCCCCTTCCTAACCCAGAGCCCAAATAAGTACTTTTCCCCCCCGTTCCCACCCTCCCCTCACCCACGGGTTGCCTGCTGTGCATTCCCCTGGTGAGTGACTGGAAAGTCAGCTTTCCCCAGCTCTCCAGCCCCTCTTTACCCCGACATGAAATCTTATTATCTTCTGTAACATTGTTTATATTACTTACAAGATTTATTAAATTATTAATACATAGATTTATTAATATTATTATTCTGTAACAGATTAAAACAGTATTATCCCTCCCAGGGGGCAGAATGGGGGAGGGGCACTTTAAAAAAACAAACAGGCATTTATGCTGCTAAGATGGGATTCGTTCTAACGAGGGGCGTGACACAGCAGCTCTGGGTGGCCGGGGGTCTCCCTGGGACCTCCCATCACTATGCATAGTCAGCCACCTTCAGCGTGAGGCCAAGGGACCACCTGGGTCACCATCTCCTGGGAAGCTGATCAAGTGCGGGTTTGGCCCCACTGAAGGCCTCCTGGACCAGTAGCACAGAAGGGGCCCAAGACTCTGCATTCTGAGTGAGCACCCAGATGATTCTGATATACACGGAAGTTTGCAACCCCCTCGTCCTTGACAATCACCCGAGACTGACCCCACACACAGGACCAGTGGGCTCAGGGGCTACTCACTGCCAGGGGAGCATGGATGGTCAGCGGAGCTGCATCTCATCACAGCGCCGGGGCCTTAAAGGATGTGGCCCAGACCCGCAGCCTCCCTCTAGGTCACTCTCCCTCACCCTCTGAGCAGCCTGGGCACTGCAGCCTCTCTACCCCGACGTCCACCTCACCAGCATCTACTCGTCCTTCCATCCTCAGCCCCAGTGCCCCTCCCTCCACGAAGCCCCCTGTGGTGTCGAGGCGAGCCCCCTGACCTTGCCCCTCGGCCCTAGGCTGCTGCACGCCACCCCTCGCCTTGCTGAACTGCAGCTGTCGAACCTGCACGATGCCTCCCCCTTGCCCTGTGAGCTCCTAGAAAATCTAGAACAACATTCCTGGCTCTGTCTCCAGGCCCTAGCACTGTGCCTGCCCTGTGATGTGGGCGCTCCTCCACAAGTCCTAAAGACTTGACGAATGGAACTTGTCCTTTCAGAATCAAGCCCTGAGAGTGAGCCCGAGACCTGGGAGGTGACAGAGTCCTGCTCAAGACCGCGAGTGTCTGAGTCGGCTGTACCTGGATATGACATCAGCTCTGCCACTTGCTCCCTGTGGAAGTTTGAGCAAGTCATCAACCGTCTCTGAGCCTCGGGTTCCTCTTCTTTAATATGGGAATAAATGCTGCCTCATAGGGTGGATGTGAGCATTCAGTGGAACAGGGGCTGCCTGTGGAGAGTCCTTGCTGAAAGGCAGCTGGTGGTCAGATGAGGAGGAGGAAGAGAAGGAGGAGGATGATGGGCAAACATACTTCTTTTGGGACACAGGTATTTTGTTTTAGAATATGGGGCTTGTAAATTTATAGGATGTTGCCTGGGCCTTGGAAATACCATCCTTTGTGGGATCGGGTACCATGGTTGGGATTTCTGAATATGAATGAAAAAAATGAACCAAAAAGCACAAAAGGGAACTACTAAATTGCCTGATTTCACTTTTCTTCTCCAATGAAGAATGTTTGTTTTTAAAGTTACTTCCAAACGATTTGACTTTGTCTCCAACATTTTTTGTCCCATAGGAATTGGGTTTATTCACTCAACAAACACGGTGAGCTGGGCACTGCTGGACACCAGGCTACAAAGATGGCCAGGGAAGGCTGGTGGGGATAGGGTGGCAGGTAGGACAAAGCAGAGACAATACTGTGTGTTCAGGACAGGGCTGGGATGGTCAGAGGTCTGGCGATGTTCGCAGGAAAAACACACAGCCCAGTCCAGGAGGATCCCAGAAGCTTCTCCAGGGGATGAAGCTGCTCCCAGACCTCTAAGATGCCCTAACCAGGCTGCGATGGGGAGGAGGCACAAAGGTACCAGAGAACAGACTCCAGTGCATGGTCTGCAGGGGCGGGAGAGAGGAGGCTGGAGAAGTAAGGAGAAGGAGAGAGCTGGCCAGGGTGTCCTCAGAGGCCACTTTATGTCACCTGGGCATTATCTGAAGACCCCGGGACACCACTGAAATGCTATGGGGACAGGGCGAGGGTGGAAAGCAGGGAGGCCCTCAGGAGGTGCTTCACGAACCTGGGGAAGAGGTGACGGTGGCGGGTACTGGAGTGGTGGCAGAGGGGAAGGAGGCATAGGCGCCTGTTGTTTAGAGAGGAGGAGAATGAAACGAGTCCGGCAGGACAGCCATGCTTACGGCAGCATTTACTAGGAGATCCAGGAGAGGGGCTCCTTGCCATCATCACCGTCATCATGCCAGTTTTCTCTGGGGCTGGGTGATATGGACTGAATGTTCACATCCCCGCAAAATTCATATGTGGAAGCCCTAACCCCCAATGTGATGGTGTGAGGAGGTGGGTCCTTTGGGAGGGGATTAGGTCGTGAGGGTGGAGCCATTGTGAGTGGGATTAGTGCCGTTGAAAAGGAGACCCCAGAGATTTGCTTGTGCTCCTTACACATGAGGGCACAGCGAGAAGATGGCCAGCTATGAACCAAGACAAGGGCTCTCACCAGACACCAGATCTACTGTGCCTCCATCTTGGCCTCCCGGCCCCCAGAACTGTGAGACAAAAATGTCTCTTGTTTAAGCCGCCCAGTCTGTGGCATTCTGTTGCAGCAGCCTGAGCTGACTGAGACACGGGGGTGGAAATGAACCTTGGCCACGTGGAGATTTGGGGTCCAACAGCCCTCCGATGGCATGGATGGCCCATGGGCACTTGCCTATGCAGTCTGGGGCTGGGAAGGGAGGTCCTCAGACCCAGGAGGGAATGACGTCGCCAGGGAGCGTGTGTAGGGTGAGAAGAGAAGGGAACTGAAGACCAACCCTGAGGAGCCCAACTCTGAAGGAAAGAGAAGAGGGAGTGAGTTGGCCAAGGAGCCTGAGAAGAAGGAGGAGAAGGAGAGAAAGTGAGAGAGAGCCGAGTGTGGCACTGGTGGGGAGGTTCCAAGTTAGACGGAGCCGTTGCCAGCACCAATGCTCATCAATTTTAGCAGCAGGGAGGCCACTGGAGACCTGGGAAAGGGCGGCGGGGGTGGAGGTGGGGGCAGGAACCAAATTGGAGTGGGTTGAAGAAGTGGGGGAAGTGGTGGAGTGGTCAGAGAATGGAGACTGCTGAGTGAGGAAGTGTGCCCAGAAAGGAAATGAGGCAATAGCTAGGAGGAGGGAAAGTGTGTGTGTGTGTGTGTGTGTGCATGTGTGTGCACATGTGACCGTGTGTGTGCATGTGCATACGTGCGTGTGTATGCATGCGTGTGTACATACCTGAGCGTGTGTTACAGAAGGGAGCAGCGGGAACATGTTGAAATGCTAGTGGGGCCTAGCTGGTAAAGAGCGAGAGTCTGAGGTTACCCAGGAGAAGGGGGCTGAGGTCAGAGATGATGGAGGGTGGGGGGTGGGCAGGGGGAGGAGTGGCCCCATGGGTGACAGAAGCCACAGTACCCATGTGCGGGTGGCCACAGGGAGGAGAATGAGCTCTTCCAGGCAACAGAAGGGAAGAATTCTCCCCAAGACCTTTTCAAAGCAGGCCCTTCTTACATCACCTGAGACACCAAGAGTGAGAATCAAAAGTGTTTGTATTTCTGGCAGAGTTGCCAGTGGATTCCGTGCCCAGGAGCCCGTGCCTGAGACGGAAGCCTAACCCCAGAGCTACACCCATGGGGACGGAGACCCTGTCACTTGGCTCCTCAATCCTATTCCCCAGAAAAGCTCACACAACTCATCACTAGGGGCACATTTTAATGAAACCTGAGAAAATCCCACAGCAGAGAAGCAGAATGTGCCTCGGTTGACATTCCCAAAGTCCAGCCCCGTTCCTCTGGCCTGTTGTACCAGGAGGAAGGCCTCCAGAGTGATGGTGACTGGACGTTGAGGAGGGCAGGTGCCCTCCTCTCTGCAGGTGCACAGGCCACAAGGTGTGGACAGAATCTGAGACTGGGCTGTCTGCTGTTGACCCACTAGATGGACAGCAACCCTGAAATGCCTACCCCAGAAATACTGTGGAGCCTCAGGGGCCAGACACCTGCAGACGCCCCCACACCTGTCCCGGCTCCACCAGGCATGGGGTCGGGTCCACCACTCTTCAGACGGGAAGCGAGTGGCTCTGGGGGTAGGTGACCTCTTCTCGGGGCCTTACAAGGATCAGCAGCCCCTAGCCTTCCCTGCGCCACCCCTTCTGGCCAGCCCATGGGTCACAGGCTGGTCCAGGTCCCAGGGCACCAGGGTCCCTTCCTCAGGGCAGGCTGTGCGAGGTCAAAGTGCACCAGGGTCTCTATGCTGCTCCAGCAACACCTTTCTAATCAGCCCTTTCCCGGGACTGAAATTCCCACATTCTTTTAAAACATCTGGTCAAAACATCAAAGGTTTTCTGTTAAACTGCAAATAAAATGACAGAGAAAGCTGCTGTCACAAATAGTTTTGAACAAGTTTATCAGCGCCAGGTACCAGGCAGAGATAGAAGGAATGGACCAGCGCCAAGAAGAGACCTGGGAGGCGCCAGCAGCTGACAGCGTGGGGGGAGACTGGTGCCCTCCTAATCGGGGAGGACCCAGGGTGGCCACCTAAAGGGGGGAGGCGCAGGCAGCACCGTGCATGCCCCAGTTCGACCTCGTCCGTCTGTCCCATGGTGGAGAAGTGGGTACATGGCTTTGACTGCTCACGGACTTCCTCCAACATAAACCAGACTGTCTGGTGTCTGCACAGGACCCCGAGCACTCAGGAAAGGCACTCTCGGACCAGCTCCCGCCGCCCTGACATCCACGACGCTGAGAGCTGTTTCTCCAACGTGAACAGATAACCAACTCACCGCTTCCTGAAACATCCCTCAGCAGCTCTTTATGGTGGAAAATAGTGGATTATTTTTTTTCCTGAGCTAACCTTTTGGCCTAAGCAGGGAGATTAAAGAACTTAGGCCTCACAATTTGGAGGGTTTTCAGGCTTAAAAAGTAGAAAATACATCTGTAAGCCTGATTTTAAACATCATAATCTTCTTATTACTGGGTATTGACAGCGTGTAAAAATACATACAGCCAGATAACCAAGCTATGTAGCCCCAGTTAACAGTTTTTTTCTTTTAGATTGCCAAAAAGATTAAAACCTAAAATGTGGGCATACAGACTTTTTCAATTTGAATTTTAAATTATTCAAATAAAACCTACCACCCTGCACATTTACTGCATCACTTTTGCACAGCGTAACCATTGGGTAACCAAACTATTGCCCCTGAAACTTACAGTTAACTTTTTTTAACTTCCCCATTCTAATATGTGCACTATACACATGTGTATACATAATATATAGTACACATATATTTGTGTATATAAAAATGCACCATACATATATATAATATATATAACATACATACTACATATAGATGCAGATATAGATATAGATATAGATACAGATACATATATAGATAGAGATATAGATACACACACACACTTTTTTTTTTTCCCCCCAAAGCCCCAGTAGATAATTGTATGTCATAGTTGCACATCCTTCTAGTTGCTGTATGTGGGACGCGGCCTCAGCATGGCCGGAGAAGCGGTGCGTCGGTGCACGCCCGGGATCCGAACCCGGGCAGCCTGTAGCGGAGCGCGGGCACTTAACCGCCAAGCCACGGGCCCAGCCCCACACACACTGTTTTAACAAAGTAACTGGCAAATTAATTGCCAGATAATTGGGTATGACCTATTCAAAAGCATAATTGTTGTCTTATTTTAGTCTTTTCCACCTATTTTAATGCACACATTTGCAGAGCCACACAAATAAGCCAATCCATCTTTTATTACCCATCGCCACAAGTTCTTAATTCCTAATTCCCTCTTAAATGCCCCTGGTGACTCGGCACTGACAGCAATTTGTTTAAGATGGATATTTACTGCTGGGTCCCATGGCCAGGCTGGCATGTCAGGAGCAGAAAGCAAAGAATCATACCACTTTAGATTGTTTGTGAAGGAGGGTGGACTTGATGAATGATGCATGTGTGTGAGCGAGGCACCAGCCACGGCCCAGGCTGAGGCCACTGATGAATGGCAAACCAGCATCCAGGTGCCAGTCTCCATGGTTCTCCAGCTGACTGGTGTGGGGACACCGAACGCCGGCCACCATGGCAGGGTGGCATGTACCCCAGCCGGTCAATACAGAAAGGATGACTCCTACTTTCTCTCACTAAGCACAAATGGTCGTTATTGGTTCCAGTAGGCTGGCCAGAGGAGGTAGTCCCCTGGGAGACCCAGGCTGGCCCATTCAATCCTGGCAGGTTACCTAAAAGATCTGATTTAACAATTCCTCATGGGGCAGGCGGGCATTGGCCAAAGTGTGTTTGGCTGGAAGGCTGCTTCTGTGTCTCCCAAATCCTCCAGAGTAGATAAAAGAGCACAGCTCCGGGTCTCCTGGAAGGAAGGGCCAAACTCATTTTACATTCCTGCTTCCCTCGTCTCACTCAAGTGTTAGGGCCGCCCTAGGCCCCACCCAGCCCAGGACAGCCCCAGACACCCTGGCCGGCAGTCCTCAAGTCAGCAGATTGATTTCTGCAAGATAAAGATGCCACACTGAACCTTCCTGTAGACACCCAAAGCCATAACAGTCCAATGATGCCATCGTGATTTTAAACTGGATGTTCGTAAATCGACTTTCTTGGAGGATGTATCTTTTGAGTATGATTTTGTGTTAAAGCAAAATACAGAGCATTTTATGAGCAGAGCAACATGAGGCAGAAATTCCTTGACAAAGACATGCACTTAAAATTGCTACTACCTATTACCATCATTTCGCTTCTTCCTCATTAAACCACACAACACACTCGTGCACACAGAGTAAGATGGTAGAAAAGTAGTATAAATATCACAGGACTAGGAAATTTTTGACATGTTAGTAATTTTTAATAAGACGCTCATACAGATAGAAATGAATCCATAATGAATGAGACCACAGAGAAATGAGAAGCGGATTTCAGGTTTACCTATAACCTTACAAACGGGCCCCCTCCCCTGGAAGCTTCCGCCTTACAACCACGTCGGTACTAAAGGAAAGGTGGTCAGCGGCTAAGGTTCTGCTTTCCTGTTTCTCTCCAGGCTCCCCTGTCCCTCCGAGAGCGAGGCCCACCTCCTGTCTTCTATTCTTCATTACCCAGCAGATGACCTATCTGATAGGCGCCCCCCCCTGTGGATCCCTGCTGGCAGCCCTCCGTGAGAATAAAGCCGGCAACCCTTTTTATCTTCATTCTGCCAACATTCCCATCCTCTGTTTTTTTCTAAAGATCATTTGCCAGCATTGCTTGCTCAGTGGTACCCAGCGGAACAAGCAGTGTCTTCTGAACTGACAATTCTGACTTTTTGCTGCTTGTGATTTTTCTAAAGCATGACAACCACTTGCAAGAAGACACGGTAAACCTTTCCAGATAAGGAAGTCGGTAAAAAGAAAGGCTTTTCAAGAAACAGAAGTAGTTACCGCAGGAGCCAAACAAAACGAGTCTCGTATGGATTAATTTAATTTGGCCCTAACTTTCAGGTGGCAGGAGAAATTAGAATCATGCCATCTACGAGTGCGTGGGTGGTATGTACATGTCTTAAAAGAACATTTTGTTTGGACAGACATCGAGAAAAGACATCATACTCGCAACTTAAAACCAGGAGGTTTTATCTATTCCGCATTTATACATACGCCATACTGTAATTTTTTTGATATTCATTTGAAATTGGTCTAATTCCAAAGCCAAATGAGTTTCCTTTCAACATAGTTCTCAGTAATGTGTTCTCTTCTCCAAAATAGATTAAATCTGAATGTTGGTCCTTCCACAAAACTGCTAAGAAAAGACATGATCTGTTGAGTATGGGATTTAACATGGTAATACATGTAAGTTGAATAAGATTTTCAACTGAGATAATTAAGTGCAATATTATTTCAGAGAAATAGCAGAATACATAAATATTTCTGAGTTATATCAGTACAGGATCATTTCAGAGTAATATAAGATTGTTCCTGATAATATTAGAGGAATAGTCCATTGCCCATAAGAATCAATCACAACAGACCCTCCATATTTCCCAAAATTTAAAATCAGACCAACCAGTGGACATCAGGTATCTGGTTTTCTGTGCATCCCAGAAAAAATTCCTAACAGTTGCAAGGACTTATTGGAAACATATTCTGGAAAACAGTGAAAATCATTTCTGTTCCTAATTTGTTAGAAGCTCACATACTTTCTGCTCACTTTACTACAGCTTTAGATATAGTTATTTTATCAAATTCAAATAAGAATAATAACTACTATTTACCGAGAACTTATGACACGTCAGGTGCTATGTTTCCGTACCTGCCATGTGTATTTTACTTAAACATCATCACAACCTGGTGAAGTAGCTTTAGTTATCCACATTTGGCAGAGAAGGAACCCAGGGCTCAGAGAGTTTGTTAATTTGCCCAGTGTCACACAGCCAGAAAGTGGCAGTGTGACCTGGCATCCAGCTGCATCTAGTCCAAGGCCAAGGCTCTTGACTTCTCTGCCTGGACGTCTCCACAATAGAAGATGCAAATGGTTACCAAGTAAGGGGAGCAACCTGCTCCACTCCACAAATGCCACCTCTTACATGTAGCCTTCCAGCTACCTCCAAAGAGAATTAGTTTGTAGCTACAGTAGATTGCTGATCACGTGGTGCTGGGCCTAGTAATTGTGTGTGGGTCTCTTTTCTCCTCTAACTCCATGAGGGTGGGAGATATGTCTTGCTGTCCCTTCCACACCAGTGTCTTACAGTCAAATTGTGGTCAACTGATTTAATTAAATCAATCTACATGTATTTGATAATTTTTGCTTAATCTCTAGTCTTCCTAAATGACCTATGTTCACTCAAAAAAATGAACACAGAAAGGTGTTCAACATATACTGTTAATCTGAAAAGCAGTTTGCGGGCCCTGCCCGGTGGCACAAGCAGTTAAGTGCACTCACTCCGCTGCGGCGGCCCGGGGTTTGCTGGTTCGGATCCCAGGTGTGCACCAATGCACAACCTGTCAAGCCATGCTGTGGTGGCGTCCCATATAAAATGGAGGAAGATGGGCACAGATGTTAGCCCAGGGCTGGTCTTCCTCAGCAAAAAGAGGAGGATTGGCAGATGTTAGCTCAGGGCTGATATTCCTCACAAAAAATAAATAAATAAAAAATAAAAAGCAGGTTGCAAGATACCGTATATAAAATCCCATTTTATTTTGCATACATGCGGGCACACACACACACACACACATACACACATTCAACACACATACACAGAAGAGACGTTCAGAATGATATACACCAAAATAGTCTTAGGGGTCACAATGGGATTAGGGTTCGTTTTAATTTTTTATCTTTTTTGCATAATCTGTATTTTCCAAGTTTTCTACAATGAACATGTATTTCTTTTATAATTAAAAAAAAACAGTGTGGAGAGCTTATGCAGTCAGTTGTATTTACCAGAATCCAAGGACATTCCAGCTGGAAGGGCCGGAGCCAGGCATTCGAATCCTCAGGTGGGAACTGGAGGGGCAGCAGAGACAGAACTTGCTCCAGGCCCCGCCTCCTTCCACGTGGACTGGAAAGGAGACTCCCCCTCTCTCCGCCACGTCACTCTGGACACCCCACCTGCCCTCCCAGCCGAGGAGACTCCTCGGTGCATGGAGCAGGTTGTAGGACAAGGCCAGGACCCTCTCTCCAAAAAGAACCATCCCAGAGGCTTCCTCCCCTCAGTTCCCAAAGCTGGGTCTGGGGGACCCAGGGATCTGTCTGGGGTAAGGGTGAACTGCTGTGAGGCGCTGGCTGGGGAGGGGTGCAGGAAGCACATGAGGGCATCACTGCACCCAGCAGAGAGAGACAGAAGGCCAAGGTCGAGAGAGAGGTCACAAAACACATCCCTGAAGTTAGAAATCCAGATGAACCCAAGTCAGCAAAGAGATGGGCCGAGCTACTGCCCAGAAACGCCTGGAAGTGACCGGGGCTATAGTTCCAGAATTTCTTAAATCATTGGTACTTGTTTTGCAGTCAGTTTGACTCCTAGAGCAGAGCTAAGTGTGTGCTCAGAACGTGTGGGAACACCTTTCCTCTGCTCGGTTCCAGCCTATCCACCTGTCAGCTGGCGAAGCTCAAAGCCAAATTCCAACCACAGCAGCACAGCCAGCTGAGCCTGGTGCCCAGAGCAGACACGGATGACCCGTGGAGACAACGTCCCCAACCTTAGCCCAAGGACATACAAAACCATCCCGTGTCACCCTACAGGGACGTACAGGGTGCCAGACTCAAGGGAGCCAGCGTCAGCGCCGTGCCTCGGGTCCTAAACCGTTGCACAGAGAACACAAGCTGTTTGCCCTCTTCAGTCAGCATCCATTGCAGCCATTCACATGAGCAATGACAGCATAGATGTCAGCTTAAAATTCACAGCAGAAAAGTGGGCATCTCGGGGGCGGGGCCACATGTGAATTGTCTGTACTTGCCGCTCAAGTTTGCTGTGAGCCCACAACTGCTCTACAAAAGAAAGTCTACTAAAAAAAGCTCATCCCAGCCGCACCACCCTCCTCAAGTCCCCCCTGGCCATGTCGTCTGCCTTTCAGACGCTCCTTCCGCTTCTCTTCACCTCAAGTCCTCCCTCTCTCCATCTCCCCTCCCCCCACCACGTGCACACGTGTGTCCATGTGTGCATGTGCACATATGTGCATGGCATGCTGCACCCATGCAGTGTGCACACACGTGCATTCATGTGCCGCCTCTTCCTCCTCTCTCCTGCTCCCTCTCATGCCCCCCTACTACAAAGGACTCAGCTCCCCAATCCTGACTCAGAACCCCCACCTCACTCCTCCCTGGAAAGGGGACTTGTGCCTGCTCTGAGAGCTCTTCCTCAGCTGCAGTCGGACCATGGCGGGGGTGCTCAGAGTCCTCAGGAACAGGCCAGGGCACTGACTCTCCTTGTAAAACAAAACTTCCCAGTCTCGAGGCAGCAGCGGCCCCTCTGGGAGCCACCTTCCTGCCCTCAGCACTAGGCAGGGAAACAGAGGAGAAAGAGGCAGCGCCTTGAAATCCTGCACAACCATGGGGTCCAAAACATGATCAACCAATTTAGGTCTCTAGGGAAAAGAATACCCTGGGTTGGAAATAAATAAATGCATGAATGCATGAATACATGAATGAATGAATGAATGAATGCATGACTGAATGAATGAATAAGGCTAAGTTCTCCTAAACTAGAAAATAAGGGATTGCCACGAATGGTTCCTTCTCAGGCACATCATAGCGCTCTGCCCAGAGCCCTGGCACGGGGAGGCAGTGGACACCTGCCGGCCTGGGACCTCTGCAGGCTCATCCTCAGGTGTGCACCACGCAGAGTGGGGTTCCAGGGGAGCACGTGGCTATTTTACTTCCTCAAAAGATGTTATTTTTCCACTTCAATTTTTTAACCCCACAAACCAAACCAACCAAGATTTTAGGTGGGTGAGAGGGAGGCAGAGGAATGGGAGAGAGAACCTTTCCGAAGAGACCCCTGAGCTTTGTACCTGATTTCCTGGTTCGATGCTAGCTCCCTCCTTGCTACGTCACTGTGAATAGGTCACTTCACCTCTCTGTGCCTCCTTTCCTCATCTGTAAAACAGGGTCAATAATGTTGCCTACATGGGGGTGTGTGACGGGTCAATGAGCTCACACAGGTAAGCTTCTTAGAATGATAGGTGGAGGTGGAGTTAAGCACTCAATAACCGTCAGGCATTAAGGTTAAAATTTTATTTGATGTTGCCTAATTTTAGGGTTAACAGGCTTAACTCTAATTTTTAGAATCATAAATGAGAGTTTCCAAAGCCAGAAAATGTTGCTCAAATCCTAGCACCAGTAGTAACTTAGACCTCAAAACATAAGCGACTAAATGATAAGTTGGTGTTTCCAGCAAACTGATTGATTAGGACCGTGCTGAGGCCATGGCTTCCCGGGCAAGAATGAACCGGGTTACCCCTGAGAGCCTTCCCGAGGCTGTGGGGTCTGCACCATCACCAAGGGCAGCACACCTGGGAAGCCCATTAATTCACTGCCTCCCTGGACAGCTTTCCTTCTTCTCACATACTTTTTTCGTCTAGTTCAACCTTCAGATCAATTTAAAGGCTGTTGGAAATATCTCCACCCCGACGTTCATTTTCTAAGCCTGTAAACCAGCCTTCCCCATGTGCAGCAAGGCCCGGGTCACACCACGCCGCCCAGCCTCCCACTGCCTTGGCCCTGCTGTTTGAAATGAGCAACAGCTTCACGAACAATAGCACAACTTCGCAACAAATGTGTGAGCTCACTTGGCCATCAGGAGCCACAGGCAGGCCTTCTGTCACTTTCCCAAGACCCTTCCAAGCCACTCAGGGAATGAAAGCAATTAGATCCCCAGCCCCCTGACCTCTGCTGATCGGAGAGCCCTGCCTTTTTGGAGGCAGGAGAACAAAGGGTGAAATCAGAGGCTCCCTGGGGCATGGGGTCTGAAACCAGAAACTCCCTGTAGCCTCATCAATGAGCATGATGAAGAGCCAAAAGGAAGACTCCAAATACCCCTTAGCCCATCATCTCCAGCTTGTCCCCCCATTTCCCCCGCAGCCCCTCTGCAGCTCTGGGGGCCGTGCCCCGCGTTCCTGCCACCCCCTGACCCCAGGGACCCTCCCAGGCAGACCATTTACTGCGTTGTTTGTTTCTGTGGCTCCTCTACCAGGAAGAAGCAGGACAGAGGCTGGTCTCACTCGCCCCAGGAGCACCTGGTGGTCTCAAGGACCCAACCTTTACTACACTGGGCATGCTATTTAAAAAAAGTTTCCATTTTGTCTCTTTCAACTTCCAGACCAGTTTCAGAGTTCCTAGTAAATCTTCACAAAGCTTTTATATTTTTAATATTAGGAATAGTTTTCTCATTTTCAAGATCTACATTACATCATGCCTGTGACTTCTGCCTAAAATATCTGTGTCTGATAAGAAAAAAACAGAACTCATCAAGGTGCAGTGCCTACCCAGCGAGCAGACGTGTCTCTCCCATCCTCAGCACCCTGGAAGCACATTCCTATAGCTGGTTACTCTCCTGTCTCGTACCCCCTCCAACTCATCAGTTGCATGCCCCATAGGTTCTTTCTCCAAAAGTTTCCTTGAACCACCCACTGCTCCCCATTCCCATAACTGCCCCACCCCTGGCACTTGTCATTTCTCCCCTTCATCACTGCCATCTTTACCAGATCATCTCATGGGTCCTCAGAAATCTCCCTCCACCATGTCCACATGAGCTAAGCTAAACCACACACCCTGGGCTACATGCCTCTGCCAGGAGACCACTGCTGCTTTCCTGACATCAATCTGTGGACAACATCCAAATTCCTCTGCATGGCATTGAAAGGCCTCCTCACTCTGGTTGCAACCACTTTTCCAGCCTCATCTCTAGCCACTCCCCATGCCCATTCATCCTAAACTGGAGCCACACAAGGCAATTGTGTGACGCTGTCTCCCCTCACTGCCTGGAAAGCCCTACCTCCTCTGCCACTGGTGGACTGTTGCATTGGTGGCCCCCAATGATCTATGCCTCCCAGTATTCCTGCCATTTTGTAGTCTCGTCTCACATGGACTCTGGGCTTGGTCATGCAAGTTGCTTTGGTCAATGGGACATTAGAAAGAGCAATACAAGCCAAGGCTTGATAAGCACGTACAGAATGGAGTCTTCCTGCAACGCTTCTTGGAGTTTTGAGCTGCCATATAAAGAGGTCCAGGTACTCTGCTGGAGAGACTATGAGGAAAGACCACATGAAGAGCCATGTGGAAAGAAGATTCTCAAATTTACATGAAGAACATAGAAGGTTCAGCCATGCCAGTGTCCCAGTTGAACCTCCAGGTGATCTCATTCCCAGCTATGATCTGACTGCTTCTGCATGAGAGACCCAAAGTGAGACCAGCAGAAGAACTATCCAGCTGAACCCAGTCAACCAAGAGAACATGAGAGATAATGAAGCACTGCTGTAAGCTCCTAAGTTCTGGGCTAGAGTGTTGTACAGGTGTAGATAACTAAAATAGCCCATTATCACTCAATTCAGTTGAAAATTCAAGGAGCACTTGAAACTCTAATATATGTATTCTCTGCTTCCTGGTATAACAAAGGGTTGGGTGAAAGAGAGCATAAGCCACTTCTTCAAGGAGATTGCAGCCTAGTTGGATACTCTCATTCATGCATTCTCCCAGCAAACATTATTTTGAGTGCCTACTATGTATGAGACACTGCAAAGGTCTCCTGCCTGCGTTCACCTTGGCTTCCACTTCACCAATTTTTTTTCCATCCATACTTTACTTCAAGGGCTGGTATCAGCTGCTGCTTTCAGAATGAATGCACCCCAAATGCTCCCCAAAGGTCTAGAGCGGGAAACTCTCAGAGAAGATGCTGGGAGCCTAGGGAGCATCAACTCACTCAGGAGAAATGGCTCCATCAGTGGTAGATCTCCCCCAAATCTTCTGGGTCAGAAAGGGAAGGTATTCCTGCTTATTACAAGAGATCCATCAATTCTTTCAGGTTACTGATATGTGGAGTCCAGAAAGACGATCCCACTCTGGAGGCTATGCAGTGATGGCGTTTGTTAGAAGGATGCCGCAATAGGGGCAGATTCATGGTTCCTAGAAATCTCTTCAGTATCTACAGGACACAGCTAACTGGTTCTCTCATTTCTGCAAAAGGGACATGCCCTCCTTCTTGTAGAGTAGTAGAGCTCTTCTCTACTCCAGGGAGAATGTGATTTCCCAAAGCCAGTCAATATAACTACCCTGACCAAGACAAAGACTCCCCACCCCACGAGCACTACCTCCAGAACCACTTCATCTTTCTAGGTATCTGTGTGCTTAACTAGGAAATTAAAGAACCATACAATATCATCTCTGAGGCTCTCATGGATCTCACCATCAGTTGCTATCAGTGATGACAATTCCCATGGTAGCACAGGTTTATGAGTGGAGTTACAACAACCAGCAGTTCATTTCCAGGCAAAATGAGCACTGGCCTGGGATTCAGGACCCATGGGTTCCAGTCCTGGCCCTGCTCCAACTACTTCTGTGAAATCATATAAGTCTCATCTGTAAAACAGGGTCCACATTTCTCAAAGCAATTCCAGAGAACTGGAGGATGGGAGGGAGGGGCCTTCACAAGGAAGAAGGCTTCTGAGCCCCCGTATCACTCCAACCAGTGGATTCCTCTATGGCTTCATTGAGCAAATAGCTCCAAGGCTTAAAAAAATAAAAATGAAAAACAAACGGTCTTGTCTCACAATCTTTCCTCTGAGTCTTCCTAGAGAAAGAATTAATGTATAGGATCTGGTTTCAGCGGTAATCACTCAAGTATCTCTTTGTTAATCCATTAAAGAGCTCAGTGTCTACTCTTTGCAAGCACAATGCCAAGTGCTGTGAGAGAGTCAGACATGAAGGCAGCAAAGCCTCTGCCCAAAGGAGGCAGCAGGGGAAGCAAAACACAGACAAAGGGTCAGACAGGGTGGCCATGGAAATGTGCAACACTGAGCTACAAAGAGCTGTGGAGAATCAGAGAGGACACCACATTTGATGGATCAGAAAGACCAGTTGGAGGAGGCAGTGTATCGGTGAGGAGGTTTCTTGTTAAATGTAACAGAAAGCCAGGTCAAAAAGCCCTTAGCGATAAAGACATCTACTGGCTGACACGCTAGCTGCTGAGAGGCAAGGTGGCTCCACTTGATTCAGGTCCACCAACATTCTCTCTTCAGTTCTAGCTTTTGCCCTCTTTATCTTTTGGTGGTAAAATGGCTCACACCCATGTGCAAAAGCTGAAAAAAGCACATCCATTCATAATGAAAATTCTTAACAAACTAAGAAGGGAAGGGAATCTCCACAACCTGGTAAAGGACATTTTTGAAAAACCTACAGCAAACATCAAAATTCATGATGAAAGATGGGATGCTTTCCCCTTATATTTGGGAAAAAGACAAAGATGTCTCTCCTCACCACATTTACCTAGAGTTCTAGCCAATGCAATCAAGCAAGGAAAAGAAATAGAAGGTGTCCAGATTGGAAAGGAAGAAGTAAAACTGTCTTCATTCACAGATGCCACAATGTGTAGGTAAAAACTCCTAAGAAGGGGGAGTGACATCAGCATCACGGCAGAGTCAGCTTTCCCCCTTAGACTCTCCTCCACAAGATACAACAAAAAGAATATTCACATACCAATGGAGGACATTCACACAGCACAAAAGATATCTGAGAGACCCACGCAGCCTTACCTCTGAAGATGGAGGTGCTGAAACCCCCAGAGGAAGTGGAAGGAGGTAAGGAGAACTCTCCTGCTTCCCCAATGACAGTGACCCTGGGACCGGAGGTGTGCAGCTTTCGGGGGAGAGAGGCAGCTCTCCTCAGGAAACCATCCCTCTCCAAGTTCTCTCACAGCCTGTGGGAAAGTCCTATATGGAGGAGATTGAACTGTCGCAGGGGTGTCTTCATCAAGCTAGCATCCCAGGAAAGCAGATAGCAAGGGAAGAGCAAGAAGCCCCGGGGTCGGGTAGGTAAAAGAAAGAGCCCCTCCTCCCACCCAGCACTTCAGCACAGCCAGTCAGCCAGAGTGCCTGCGGATCGTGGTGGGCTCAGAATACACAGCTCTTGACCTCCACCCAGTGGCAGCAGGTGGAGCAGGAAGCTTCCTGCAGGAAGCAGGAAGCTTCAACCAGATATTTTCAGCATGAAGAAAAATAAGCCCATGCCAGCAAGCACTATGCAAAAATATATTAAATCTCCAGACCAGAAGGAAAATGACAAGCACCCAGAAATCAATCCTGAAGGCACAGAAATTTATAACCTAAATGACAGAGAATTCAAAATAGCTATCATAAAAAAGCTTAAAAAAATTACAAGAAAATACAGATCGACAATTCAATGAAATCAGGAACTTCTTCACAAAAGAGATTGAAACTATAAAGAAAAAAACAATTAGAAATGTTGGAGATGAAAAACACAACAGAGGAGATAAAGAAAAATCTGGAATCTTTAAAGAACAGAACTGGCAATATGGAGGAAAGAATTAGCATTATTGAGGATAGGAATGCAGAAATGCTCCAGATGGAGGAGGAGAGAGAATTAAGACTAAAAGGAAATGAAGAAATTCTCCGAGAAATATCCGACTCACTTAGGAAATGCAGCATAAGAATTACACATATTCCAGGGAGAGAAGAGAGGGGAAAAGGAGCAGAGAGCTTGTTCAACAAAATCATAGCTGAGAACTTCCCAAACCTGAGGAAGGAGCTGGAAATACAAGTGAATAAAGTCAATAGATCTCCTAAATATATCAACATAAAAAGATCCTCTCCAAGGCATTTAGTAGTAAAGCTAGCAAAAGTCAATGACAAAGAAAAAATATTAAGGGCAGCAAGACAAAAAAAAAAATACAAAGGAACTCCAATCAGCCAATTGCTCAGCAGAAACTTTATAGGCTAGGAGAGAGTGGAATGATATATTCAAAATTCTGAAAGACAAAAACTTTCAGCCAAGAATACTCTATCCAGCAAAAATATCCTTCAGATATGATGGAGAAATAAAAACTATCCCAGATAAATAAAAGCTAAGGGAGTTCATTGCCACAAGACCCCTACTATAAGAAATGCTCAAGAAGGCCTTCATGCTTGAAAAAAAAAAGAAAGAGAAAGAGGATACAAAGCTTTGAGCAAGGAGAAAAATAGGTAGACAAAATCAGAAAAATTGCAGCTCTCTATCAGAATAGGTTAGCAAACAATTATAACATCAAAGATTAAGGGAAGTAAGACACCAGAAATAAATATAGTCTCACATCTTGACATGAGTACAGCCATGTTTGGCCATTCCATGGACCTACAGCCACCAGCACACAAAGAAATACAAAGCGGCTTTCTGTGTGGTGGGAACTGGCCCTTCTCCCACAGAGATAGTTGCAATTTGTAAGATTACAAGACTCTTTGGGTGTCATAGCTCCGGAAGGACTGGACATCTGTGTCAGGCTGGGACGATAGCCAGGGGGTTCAGTGCACATATGCAACTGATAACCATTTGTGCATGGGAACACCAAATGCTCACTCTGCCAACTCTGCAAATGCTTACTCTGGAGATTACTGATGCTATATAAACTGCTGGAAACTGAGGCCTGGTGAGATTCTCACCTGTGGAGGGGACGCCTTGCCCAGGACCTCTGACGATCGGACTCCCACCTAGCCATGTCAACTGAAGGGACTTTCCCCGGAGCAGGGGCGTGGATGTTGTGAATAACCGATCTGATGTTTCTCTCTTGGTCAACCTGGTGTTTCTCTTTCCAGTCGATTTGTGTTATTTCCCTTCGGTTGATTTGGTGTTTTCCTTTCTGAGTGATCTGATGCTTTTCCCTCTTATTATTTGACCTATTCGAATCTGCTTTTATCTCGGTCAATCTGGTGTTTCCCTTTCTGATCGATTTGTGTCATTTCCCTCTTGTTATTTAACCCATTTGGATCTGTTTGTGGACTATCGCCTTTACTCTCCTCTATATAATAAAATATACATTCAGTCTATTTCTCTGGGTTGGAAAGTTTCTTTTTACGTCTCTGATTGAATCCACCAAACCTCTCAAAACACCTCATCACTTTAAACACAAACTCACAACACAAGATGGAATAAGTTGCGACAATAATAACTTAGAAGAGGAAGAGGAAAGGGATGGAATCAACCTAGTCTAAAGAAATAAGAGGCCATCAGAAAGTGGACCATCTCATCTACGAGATTTTTTATACAAACCTCATGGTAACCACTAAACAAATAATCAGAACAGAGACACAAATATGATAAATAAAGAGAAACTAAGATAACAATCATATAGAACTACCAAACTGGAATCGTAGTTTGAAATACATGGAATGAAAAACAAAGCAAATGCAAAAGAACTGGAAAATGAGTGATAAAATAGCAACATTAAGCCCTCATATATCAATAATCACTCTAAATGTAAATGGATTGAATTCTCCAGTCAAAAGACACAGAGTGGAGGGATGGATTAGAAAACAAGATCTAACAATATGCTGCCTCCAGGAAACACATCTCAGTTCTAAAGACAAACACAAGCTCAGAGTGAAAGGATGGAAGACAATACTCCAAGCTAATGGCAAACAAAAGAAAGCATATGTTGCCATACTTATATCAGACAAAGTAGACTTCAAGATAAAACAGGTAATGAGAGACAAAGAGGGGCAATATATAATGACAAAAGGGACACTCCACCAAGAAGACATATCACTTATAAATACATATGGACCCAATCCAGGAGCGCCAAAGTACATAAAGAAACTATTAACAAACCTATAACGAGATATTAACAACAATACAATAATAGTAGGGGATGTTAACACCCCACTTACATCAATGGATAGATCATCCAGACAGAAAATCAGTAAGGAAATAGTGGACTTAAACGAAAAACTAGATGAGATAAACTTAATAGATATATACAGAACACTCCATTCAAACAAAGCAAATTACACATTCTTCTCAAGTGCACATGGAACATTCTCAAGGATAGACCATATGTTGGGAAACAAGGCAAGCCTCTATAAATTTAAGAAGATTGAAATCATAACAAGCACCTTTTCTGTCCATAATGCTATGAAACTAGAAATCAACTGCAAGAAAAAAACTGGGAAAGTGACAGAGATCTGGAGACTAAACAACATGCTACTGAACAACAAATGGATCATTGAAGAAATTAAAGGAGAAATAAAAAAATATATGGAGACAAGTAAAAATGAAAATACACCATACCAACTGATATGGGATGCAACAAAAGTGGTCCTAAGAGAGAAATTCATAGCAATATAGGCCCACCTTAACAAACAAGAAAAATCTCAAATAAGCAATCTTAAACTACACCTAACAGAATTGGAAAAAGAACAAACAACGCCCAAAGCCAGCAGAAGGAGGGAAATAATAAAAATTAGAGCAGACATAAATGAAATTGAAACCAAAAAGCAACAGTAGAAAGGATCAATGAAACAATGAGCTGGTTCTTTGAGAAGATAAACAAAATTGACAAACCCTTAGTCAGACTCACTAAGAAAAAAAGAGAGAGGCTCAAATAAATAAAAGTAGAAACGAAAGAGGAGAAATTACAAAAGACACCACAGAAATACAAAGGATTGTAAGAGAATACCTCAAAAAACTATATGCCAACTAATTGGACAACAAAAAAATGGATAAATTCTTAGACTCATACAACCTCCCAAAACTGAATCAAGAAGAAATAGAGAATCTGAATGGACCAATCACAAGTAAAGAGATTGAAACAGTAATCAAAAACCTCCCAAAAAATAAAAGTCCAGGACCAGATGGCTTCTCTGGAGAAATTTACCAAACATTCAAATAAGATTTAATACCTATCCTTCTCAAACTATTCCAAAATATAGAGGAAGATGGAACACTTCATTACACATTCTAAGAGGCCAACATCACCCTGACACCAAAGCCAGACAAGGACAACACAAAAAAGGAAAAACACAGGCCAATATCACTGATGAACACAGACGCAAAATTCCTCAACAAAATACTGGCAAACAGAATACAGCAATACATTAAAAAGATCATACACCATGATCAAGTGGAACTTATACCAGGGACACAGGGATGGTTCAACACTGGCAAATCAATCAATGTGATATACCACATTAACAAAATGAGGATTAAAAACCACATTATAATCTCAATAGATGCAGAGAAGGCATTTGACAAGATCCAACATCCATTTATGATAAAAACTCTCAACAAAATGGGTATAGAAGGAAAATAGCTCAACATAATAAAGGCCATATATGATAAACCCCACAGCCAACATCATACTCAACAGGGAAAAACGAAAGCCATTCCTCTGAGAATAGGAACAAGACAAGGGTGTCCACTGTCGCCACTCTTATTCAATGTATTACTGGAGGTTTTGGCCAGAGCAATTAGGCAAGAAAAAGGAATAAAAGGAATCCAAATAGGCAACAACGAAGTGAAACTCTTGCTGTTTGCAAATGCCATGATTTTAATATAGAAAACTCTAAAGAATCCATCAGAAAACTATTAGAAATAATCAACAACTACAGCAAAGTTGCAGAGTAGAAAATCAACTTACAAAAATCAGTTGCATTTCTATACTCCAACAACAAACTAACAGAACGAGAACTCAAGAAGACAATCCCCTTTACAATCGCAACAAAAAGAATAAAATATCTAGGAATAAATTTAACCAAGGAGGTGAAAGACCTATACAGTGAAAACTATGAGACATTATTGAAAGAAATCGATGATGACATAAAGAAATGGAAAGACATCCCCTGCACATGGATTGGAAGAATAAACATAGTTAAAACGTCCCTACCACCTAAAGCAATATACAGATTCAATCCAACCCCAGTTAGAATCCCAATGACATTCCTCATGGAATAGAACAAAGAATATTAAAATTCATATGGGGCAACACATGACTCTGAATAGCTAAAGCAATCCTGAGAAAAAAGAACAAACCTGGAGGCATCACCATCCTTGACTTCAAAATATACTACAAAGCTATAATAATTAAAACAGCATGGTATGGGTACAAAAACAGACACACAGATCAATGGAACAGAACTGAAAGCCCAGAAATCAAACCATGCATCTACAGACAGCTAATCTTCAACAAAGGAGATAAGAACATACAATGGAGAAAGGAAAGTCTGTTCAATAAATGGTGCTGGGAAAACTGGACAGCCACATGCAAAAGAATGAAAGTAGACCATTATCTTTCACCATACACAAAAATTAACTCAAAATGGATCAAAGACTTGAAAGTAAGACCTGTAACTATAAAAATCCTGGAAGAAAATATAGTCCTTACACTCATTGACATTGGTCATAGAGGGATCTTTTCAAATTCCATGTCTACACGGACAAGGGAAACAAAAGAAAAAAATAAACAAGTGGGACTTCATCAGACTAAAGAGCTTCTGCACGGCAAATGAAACCAGGACCAAGATGAAAAGACAACCCATCAGCTGGGAGAAACTATTTGCAAATCATATATCCAACAAGGGGTTAATCTCCATAATATATAAAGAACTCACACAACTGAACAACAGAAAAAACAAACGACCCAATCAAAAAAAAAGCGGGCAGAGGATATGAACAGACATTTTCCTGGAAGATATACAGATGGCCAACAGGCACATGAAACGATGTTCAACATCACTAATCATCAGGGAAATGCAAATCAAAACAACACCAAGATGTCACCTTACACCTGTTAGAATGGCTATAATCACCAAGACAAAAAATAACAAATGTTGGAGAGGTTGTGGAGAAAACAAAAGGAAAAAAGAAAAGCACCTCATTCACTGCTGGTGGGAATGCAAACTGATGCAGCCTCTATGACAAAAAGTATGGAGATGCCTCAAAAAATTAAAAATGGAAATACGTTATGATCCAGCTATCCCACTACTGGGTATTTACCCAAAGAACATGAAATCAACAACCCAAAGAGGCTTATGCACCCCTATGTTCATCGCAGCATTATTCACTACAAGAATTGGAAGCAACCTAAGTGTCGCTCGACTGATGATTGGATAAAAAAAAAAATGTGGTATATATATACAATGGAATACTACTCAGCCATAAAAAAAGACAAAATCATCCCATTTGCAACAACATGGATGGACCTGGAGGGTATTATGTTAAGCAAAACGAGCCAGACAGAGAAAGACAAAGACCACATGATTTCACTCATATCTGGAAAATAAACTAACACACGGACAGAGAGAACAGTTTGGTGGTTACCAGAGTTGGGGGGTGGGCACAAGGGGTGAAGGGATGCATGTATATGGTGACCGAAAAACAATAATGTGTAACTAAAAGTTGACAATGTTATAATCTATTATGACATCAATTAAAAAAAATCCTAAGGAATACAAGGGAAAACTACAGAACTAATAAGCAAATATAAAAATCAACTGTACTTTTTTATATCAACAATGAAAAATCCAAAAATAAAATTAATAAAATAACTCTATTCATAAAAGCATCAAAAAGAATAACCTACCTGAAATAAATTTAACAAAAGTAGTGCCAGACTTGCACACTGAAAACTACAAAAGATTGCTGAAAGAAATGAAAGAAGGTCTAAGTAAATGGAGAAAAATTCCATTGCTCATTGATTGCAAGACTCAATGTTGTTAAGATGGCAGTACTCTCCAAATTTATCTATAGATTTAATGCAAATCACACAATGATAAGAAAATACATGCTTTCCCCCAAGATCAGGAACAAGGCAAGGATGCTCTCTCTCTCACCACTCTTTTTCAACATTATACTGGAAGGCCCAGCTAATGAAATGAGACAAGAAAAGGAAATAAGGGATATATAGATTGAAAAGGAAGAAAGTAAATGGGCTTTGTTCACAGATGACATGATTGACCAAAAAAACCCTCCTAGAATTAAGATGATTACAGTAAGGTTGTATGATATAAGGTTAATATATGAAAGTCAATTCTTTCCTATATGTCAGCAATGAACAATTGGAATTTGAAATTAAAAATACAATACAATTTACATAAGCACCAAAGCAAAATTAAATACTTAGACATAAATCTAACAAAATATGTACAAGATCTAAATGAGGAAAACTACAAAACTCTAAAGAAAAAAATCAAAGAAGATCTAAATAAATGGAGAGATAATCCACATTCATGGATAAGAAGAATCAAAACTGTTAGGATGTCAGTTCTTCCCAATTTGATCTACAGATTCAGTGCAATCCCAATCAAAATTCCAGTCAATAATTTTGTGGATATCAACAAACTAATTCTAAACTTTTTTTTTTTTTTTGTGAGGAAGATCAGCCCTGAGCTAACATCCATGCTAATCCTCCTCTTTTTACTGGGGAAGATCGGCTCTGAGCTAACATCTATTACCAATCCTCCTCCCTTTTTTCCCCCAAAGCCCCCAGTAGATAGTTGTACATCATAATTGCACATCCTTCTAGTTTCTGTATGTGGGACGCGGCCTCAGCATGGCCGGAGAAGCGGTGCGTCAGTGCACGCCCAGGATCTGAACCCGGGCCACCAGTAGCAGAGCACACACACTTAACTGCTAAGCCACGGGGCAGGCCCAAATTCTAAATTTTATATAGAAAGACAAAAGACCCAGAATAGCCAACACAATACTAAATAAGAACAAAGTCAGAGGTCTGATATTACCCAACTGAAGACTTAGTATAGAGTTACAGTAATCAAAACAGTGTGGTATTGGTGAGAGAATAGACCAATAGATCAATGTAACAGAATACAAAGCCCAGAAGTATATCCACACAAATATAATCAACTGATCTTTCACAAAGGAGCAAAGAAAATTTAATGGAACAAGGACAGTCTTTTCAACAAATGGTGTTGGAACAACTGGAAATCCACACACAATAAAAAAAATTAATCTGTACACAGACCTTTTACCTTTCACAAAAATTAACTCAAAAGGGATCATATACCTAAATGCAAAACACAAACCTATAATACATCTAGAAGACAACATAGGAGAAAATCTAGGTGACCTTGGGTTTGTGATGATCTTTTAGATACAATACCAAAACTGCAACCTTTGAAAGAAAAAACTGATAAGTTGGACATCATTAAAATTAACATTTCTGGTCTACAAAAGATATTGGTAAGAGAATGGAAAGATAAGCCACAGACTTGAAGAAAACATTTGCAAAACACATAGCTACACATACATGAGAAATAATTTGTATCCATAATATACAAAAAACTCTTAAAACTCAACAATTAAGAAAACAATTCAATTAAAAAATGAGCAAAAGATCTGACCAGACATCTCACCAAAGAAGATCTACAGATGGAAATAAGTACATAAAAAAATATTCAACATCATATATCATCAGGGAATGCAAATTAAAACAACGATGAGATACCACTACACACCTATTAGAATGGCTAAAACCCAAAACACTGATGACACCAAATGCTGGCAAAGATGTGAAGCAATAGAAACGCTTATTCATGGCTTGTGAGAATGCAAAATGGTTCAACCACTTTGAAAGACTGTTTGACAATTTATTACAAAGCTAAACACAAGTTTACCATGCAATCCAGAAATCGTGCTTCTTGGTATTTACCCAAATGAGTTGAAAGCTTAGGCCCACACAAAAACCTGCACTTGAATGTTTACAGCAGCTTTATTCACAATTACCAAAAATTGGAAGCAACTAAGATGTCCTTCAACAGTGAATGGGTAAACTGTGGTACATCCAGATAATGAATCTTATTCACTGATAAGAAGAAATGAGCTCTCAAGCCATGAAAAGACATGAAGAACTTTAAAAGCATAATGCTAAGTGAAAGAAGCCAGTCTGAAAAGGCTACGTACTGTATGATTCCAACTATTTGACATTCTGGAAAAAGCAAAACTATAGAGACAATAAGAGCTCAGTGGTTGCCAGGGGTTAGGAGGAAGGGAGAAATGAATGAACAGGTGGAGCACAGGGGACTTTTAGGGTGGTGAAGTTACTCCATATGATACTATAATGGTGGACACAAGATGTTACGAATTTGTCAAAACCCATAGAGCTGTACAGCACAAAGAGTGACTCCTAATGTAAACTGACTCCTAATGTAAACTGTAGACTTTAGTTAACAAAAATGTATCAATTTTGGTTCATCAATTGTAACACGTCTCATTGATGCAAGATGTTAAAAATGGGAGAAACTGTGTGGCAGGGATGGGAAATGGTACATGGGAACTCTGAACTTCCTGTACAATTTTTCTGCAAACCTAAAACTGCTGTAAAAAAAAAAAAAGTCTATTAATTTAAAAAATATACAAAACCTTTTTGAAAGAAATTCTTAAAAGATCTAAACAAATTGAAAGAAATTCCACATTCGTAGGTTGGGAGACAATATTGTTAAGTCTTGGTTACTGTAACTTGTAGCAAGTTTTGAAGTCCAGAAGTATGAGTCCTCAACTTAGTT
This sequence comes from Diceros bicornis minor, assembly GCF_020826845.1. Lineage (NCBI taxonomy): Eukaryota > Metazoa > Chordata > Mammalia > Perissodactyla > Rhinocerotidae > Diceros > Diceros bicornis. The sequence continues at coordinate 90,537,758 of NC_080745.1, read as the reverse complement.
CTTTTTCAAGACTGTTTTGGCTTTCTCGACCCTTCACATAAACGTATGAATTTTAGGAACAACTTGTCAATTTCTTAAAAAAAAAAAGATAGCTGAAATTTTGGTAAATTTTGTGTTAAATCTATAGATCAATTTTGAGAGTATTTGCACTTGTATCAAATAGCTGTGTTCTTATGACTCAACTGGTAATTGGCCCTCGCTTTTGCCATTCCTTGAAAATAGGATTCTTGGCTTAGTAAACATCGGAGAACACGGTTGAAGTCTATTGTTTGTGAACTTACAAAATGTTCTTTCATGTTCTTTTCCCTGAAGGAACTCTCCATCCCCCCGCCCCCCACGCCCCAACCCACCGGGGCCTTCCTTGCCTGCCTCTGCTTGGCTCCGTGCTCCTGCTCACAGACTCTGCAGTGGAAAAAAGGAGAATGCCTTCCCAGATGGTTCCTCCATCTTTCCCTGAATCACTACTGTCACCACGGCACTTCATTGCTGTCTTTAATAGCTCACAAGTGGCTCCTTCAGGAACCGATGGCGGAGCAACCCATGGACCAGCCACTGGGATGCTGAGGCAGCCGCACTGGCGTGCACTGCTGGAAGCGGCCGGTAGGCTTTGCTTCCGAGACGTGCTAAGTGCCCACTGGTCTGGGATCCAAGATCTGCGCTTGGGCTGCCTTTGATCTGAGCTGCCTGCTGCCAAGTCTCAATTAGACAGCCTGTAATACAGTTGGTTCTGGCACAAGGGCTGAGGAAAATAAATCAAAGTATTGTCTCAAATAGGAGTGAGTCCCTGACCACAGTATTTAGAGAGGCCACCAGTAACCACTGCCCTTAGCCTAAGGCCGTTAGCACAAAGCCCCTTGTAATGCCATGTCCTCAAATAATTTCTCCAAAATGTCGAGGATTTGGATTCAACGCATTTATGCTGTCTAACAAATGCAAATTATCCAAACAAAAGGGGGGCGCTGGGCTTTCCAAGGGCATCCTGGGCACAAAGACTTGCCACTCAGGCCTGTTCCAGGGGAAGAAGGGAAGTCCTGGCTTCAGGAACGGTGGGCAGAGCCCTTTCTGAAGTGCTGACTCCTGCCAGCTCCTGCTCTCAGCACTACTCATTCAGAGAATTTGCGGGATTACATTTATCAGGAATGTGATTCATTTTTAATTCCGCGGTCAGACAGAGGCTCAGGGCAGAGCATGCTGCTTTCTCGCCTGTAGCTCTGGCGGTTGACATCAGTGCCAGCTTAACCTCTGGGCACCATTTTAAAGCCTTTCATTCAAGTGGTTCAAGAGGATGTGATCCAAGATGCTCCAGGGTAGAGGTAACTGTGAAAAATTCCTTTGCTTTTGTTAAAAAAAAAAAAAACAGGAAGGCTGCTTAAACCTACTTAGCCTATTTTAAAGGGTGTTCATCGAGCTACATTTTCTCTGTTTCAGTGGCTGTGTGATACTTGTTTCACACATATTTCTAAAAAAGACAAGGAAATGGAGGGGGCAGGGGAGCAGGAGCCCGAGGCTGAACTCAGAGTAACAGGGCACATGAGGAAATCAACACGGGGGACATTTAGGAGCATCACATCTTTAGGGCAACACTTGAGGATGCATGTGGCAAGAAACTGACCCACAAGGAAGTGAAGGCTGTGATATGGTGTGTGGCGATGCTCAGCGATGTCTTAGGGACGCGTCCTGGCCACACAGCACAATGGGCAAGTTGATTGGGTCTGTTTGTAAAGAGAGTCACCTCAGTAGGAAATAATGAGCTGGATGACTGAAGGGTTGCTGTGAAAATGAAGTGCAGAGCGCAGGGTCAGAAGACCTGATCAGGTCACACCCCAGCCTCTGCGTCTGAGACTTTGACGTGGGACACTTTCCGAGCTGTAACCCCTTTGGAAAACGGAGCTGAGACTGACTGGCAGCATCATCAGGAGGGAACTGGGGGAGAAAACACAGAGAACAGCTTCCCAGCCCACAGAGCTCTCTCCACATCTCAGAGCTTATCGACCCACTCCAAGGTGATGTGATCAATACCACTAATGTAACAGACCCGAACTAGCACAAAATACCAGCTAGAATTCCGTCAGATCTCATATTCCTACCTAATTAGCAGAGCCTTTCTTTATTTTTCTTAAGTGCTTCGATGCTGGCCTGTGGATGGACAGCATTTTCCTGCACGACTAGTGAAATTATAAATTGGTGCCATGCTTCTGAAAAAATAAAAAAAAAACAACAAATGCTTGGACCAGGATATTATGCAACCATTAACATCACATTAAAAAAAGTTTTGAGGGCCGGCCCCATGGCTTAGCAGTTAAGTGCGTGTGCTCCGCTATTGGCGGCCCGGGTTTGGATCCCGAGTGCACACCGATGCACTGCTTCTCCGGCCATGCTGAGGCGGCGTCCCACATACAGCAACTAGAAGGATGTGCAGCTATGACGTACAACTATCTACTGGGGCTGTGGGGAAAAGAAAGGAGGAGGATTGGCAATAGATGTTAGCTCAGAGCTGGTCTTCCTCAGCAAAAAGAAAAGAGGAGGATTAGCACGGATGTTAGCTCAGAGATGATCTTCCTCACAAAAATAAATAAATAAATAAACAGTATTAAAATAAATAAATAAAAATAAATTTGATTGACAAAGGGAAATTTTCCCGATATCATGTCAAATTAATCAAACATATATAATATCTTACATAGATAAACATCTATATCAAAGGTCGGCAAACTAGATCCTGTGGGCAAAGCCATCCTGCCACCCGCTTTTGTGAAGTTTTATCGGAACACAGCCAGGCTCCTTCACTAAGGGATTGTCTGCTGCAGGAGCAGAGCGGAGCAGTGGTCCCAGAGACCAGCAAGCCTAAAGGAGCTACTCCCTGGACCCCTATAGAAAAGTTTTCAGACCCCTGATCTGCCTAATACAAAGAAATATAACACAAAGAAACAAAACTGGAAAATACTGCCAGTTGTTGACAATGGTTTGAGTATGTAGTACCCTGATTACACACACACATTTCTTAAATCGTGTGGGGGTGATGCATATGTGTAGGGTACCCAGGAAATTTGAATATCTGAAGGCAGGAAAGGAGAGGCAGAGGGATGCTATGTAAAGATCCTGCCTGAGGTCTGGGAAAAGCCTTTGTTGGGGCTGGTGGTTGGAGACTTCCATGAATGCCGTTGTCGTCCAAGGTCCGGATGACAAGGTGGGGAGGAAATGGAAGCCACAGATATGAGCCACTGGGTACGCCGAGGTTTGTGAAAAACAGAAAATTTAATCACAAGAAACAGATGTGTCAAGCCGATGTTTGTCTCGGGAGAGAGGAAACCAGGCAGTGTTTGAAGGCATAGCAGTGAAAAGCGGGTTACGAGCTCCAGGGTGGGATCAGGCTCTGCACCCCAGCTGAAACCTGCAGAAACCATCATAAGGGGTGAAATCCCCTTCAAAATTAAAAATTGGTTTTCCATGTAAATCTATTTGTGCTCTCTCATACCTCAGATTTATTTCTGGCAATATCTTCTGTTTCTTTTATTCCCTTAAAAACATCATTTTAAAAAAAAAAAGCCTATATTTCTTGGTAAATAGACCAAACATCATTTATTTTGCTTGCCAAAACTGAGTCCTTCTCAGATGTTAAGGATGAAACAACCTCAAATAACTGGGCTGTTCAGAAAAGGAAGATATTGTATAAGGGCATGGTGTGAATTTTTTCAGGATGTGAAAATATACACTTTAATTTCACAAGTTAGTAATTAGTACAGTAGGATAAAGTCATAATCCAAAACAATAATCTTTATTACCAAAATAGAGATTAAACACAATTAAAATGAACAATATTACCAGCCATAATTGCTAATCAATTAGCTGAGAATCTATATTACTGTAATCTTCCTAGTCCCCAATTTGCCCTTCCTATATTTTTCCACTTTTTATAACATAAGATGGAGACTGGCTGAAAGGATCCATCTACACAGCGATGTTGTAATTATAGTCAGGGTATCCAGCCACCTCACCCTCTGCTGTGAGTGTTTTCACCCACTAGGTGCATGGGATCTCGTCCCCCAATTGTGAACGTCCATGCCGGCTCTATCTGGCACTTTCTAGCTGCATTTAGTCCATCACGCTCATTAGCAAACCCATACAGTAGCATCTATTTACCCAACTGCCCTTGCATTTTCCTGCTAAGAAAACAATCACAAAGTGAATTGTTGTGTCCAAGAAACACACGCTCAGCCTTGCTTTCATAGAAACCAGACCATGTGAAGTGATAGAGCTTGAGGATAGAGATTTGACCATCATCACCGATGACAAACTGTAGGGAAGATCAACCTGATGCCCAATTCCCTGAGAATCCAAAATGACACGCTGAGTTTGTCTTGAGCGTTACATGCCTTTGAATTTTAAAATAACTTCAGCCACTTATAGGAAGAATGTTTTGAAAATCAAACTTCATTGCTTTCCTGATTTTTTTAAAAGTGTGGCTAAAAATTTCTGCAGGCGATGCCCTGTCTCTGCCTGGGGGAGGGATGGAGCCCTGAGCAGTTAGATGCAGCCTCCCTATTACCCGCCCACGGGACCTGGCTAGCTATGGAGTCTGGTGAGTGCCAACGCCCCCTTGGGGAGCAGAGGTCCCTGCTGTAGGAAGAGTCACTATGGGAGGGGGAGGTGCGGCTGCAGATGGCCCTTCCTTCAGAGAGCGCTTCCTAATGAATGACCCTCTACGGGTCTGTGAAATCAGGCTTGCAGGCAGCACAAAAGCAGGCGCGGAGCCCACTGGTCCTCTGGCACCTCCTCTGGCCCGTTCTCTGTTCTCCTCTAGCTCCAATGGAAAACGCGTTCAAGTGTGGGCGCTTTGCTTCCCTAAGTCAGCATTTCAGGTGTGACGCACTGGGTCCTCAGTCCCTGGCAGTGGAGGACCACTCTTCCCTGCTACTGACACCTGCACAGGTGGGCAGCCCTGAGGGCCAAACCTGGGGCCCTGGCCTTGGCGAGACCAGCTGGGGGATAGATGTCACAGATGTTGGCTGCCCTGGGTCAGGCTGGCAAGCGGCCTGTCCGTTCCATCTTTGCTGGCTTGCTCACCGCATCTGTGAACGGGTTTTGGACAAGGTTTCCACACAAGGAAGCTGCCTCAGTTTTTCATCGTGTCCGCCAACTCCTTCCACCCAAAAAAAGCACCAGGAGGACACACCAGTGGCCACAGGAGACCCCACGGACCTCTAATCGCGGCCTCTGCGAAGTCCTGGGTTGACCATAGGCACTGCCTTCTGAGAAGCCCGTGAGTCAATAGAAGCTGAGACCCAGAAGAGGGGCTTCCCGAGAAAACACAGGAGGTCTGCGGAAATACGAGGCCCTCGCTTCTTCCAAGTCTCCCTGCCCCCTCCTCCTGCCCCCTGCACCCCGCTCCGTACCCCCCAACTGAGCGTGCTCAGGACCAAGGGCTCCGCTGCTCCTGGGGCTGCAGTGGCGGCGGGTCCTGCCCACCCACCCGCGGCCTCCTGTCCTGCGTGCTTGGGTCCCACTGTTAGCCAAGACTGGCCTGGGACACCCTCTCTGCCCCAACATAGCAGCCCAGGGCACCCAATCAGAGCATTTGGGGAGAACCTCTTGGAACAACCTCCACCCCAATCTGGACCCACACAGAAAGGAAAGGAAAGGTTTGTGCGAATGGATAGAGGGGAATTGCTGAGCGGGCTGAACTCATGTTGGGCAAATCTTGACGACGGGTAATTCCTTCTGTTCGGAGGGGGGAAAAAATCCCAACTGGTATTCTGATCTAAATCAAACCAGAAAATTCACTCTCGGGGTCCCAGAGTCTTCCTTGCTCTAAGGCTGGAGGGACACTATACCCCCCAACCCCCTAGGACACTGACCAGAAATACAGGCAATCAGACAGACATTAATGGTCTGTTCTCACCAACTCCAAGTACAGACGGCTTCGGAAGAGCAGCTCATTTGAAGCGGTGAACTTTACCTTTGCAGGGACATTCCATCAGCATTTACATTCTGTCTGGACTTGGGATGCCTAATACCATTTCCCATAAGGAGAAGGAAACAGAACAACTCTTTCAAGGACAAATACACACCTGAGGACTTTGAAGGCCCCGGGAAGGCTGGCAGGACCACGGAGGATGGGACACCAAATGCCTGGCTGAAGTGTGTCTTTTGAATTCGACCCTCTGCCAAGTATCCCAGGTTCTCAATATCTGAGATTCAGGTCTCCTCTGCTGGACTTTGGGAAAAGCGAAAGTGAGGAGAGGGGGACACATAGAAGGAAGGACATAACCTTGACCTTGGAAAGTCCTAACTCGACCTCAACGACCTGCAAGACAGTGACCTCGATTTCCTAGGCTCTCTTAAAACGGAGGCTGCCGCCGCCTCTTCTTCAGAGCCCCGCAGAACGTGCTTCCTGCAGAGCCAGGTGAAGGTACAGCAAGGAGAAGAGGAGAGTGAGAGGATTTAAAACTTTGCTCATAGATATTCTTCCGGCGGCGTGCGCACGGCTGCCTTTGTTTGTTCCGACAATGGATCTTATCTGCGGGTGAGGGCTGTGTTCAGGTCTATTATTGCCCAATATAAAAGGCTGCCAGGCTTTCTTCCCACTTGTTCTGCGGCACCGGAGTGGCACAGCGAATTTAATCGAAGAACCAGCTCCGGGGAGAGTCTTCCGAGACTGTCTCCTTTCTCCTAAAGCTGTTATCTCCCCTTCCTTGTGTTGGGGAGCCATAAAAATCACAAAAAAGTCATTCTGAGTATATTCTTCCTGATAATTATTGTCAGACCTGGAGATAAGTACCCTACGTGATGTAATGTGTGTTAGCCGGCCCCCCGAATGCAAATCCTGCGGCGGCCGCGGGCCAGACAATGGTGGCCGACATCGCTGGGGCCTCCGCATTTTGCCACAGACAAGAGAGCGCTTTGATTTTTTGTGTTTTGATAAGGCTTGATCTGGGGGCGTTTATCTCCACTGTTATATTTAAAGATGACATTCTAGCCCCGCCGGCTCGCCTATTGTTTTGACCCTGATCATCGCCAAATGTTGTTGTTGAGTCAAACTCACCAGCTTAATGAAAGGCCTGCTCCCAATTTAAGGAAAATTATTTAAATGCAGAGTATCCTATACACTGTGGTTTCAAAAAGAACTAGGTGGTTAATCAAAAGTTAATTGTATAATTCTCATGCAGATTAGGGCCTCTTGCAAATGAATCCCAGGTTGTGATTATTGAAAAAAAGGAGAGTTCGGCAGCAATGCACAGGGGCCCGCAGTCTAGTAAACAATCAGCCCCGGTTTAATTTGTGGTAAACAAAGTGATGATACACCAGGGGTCTCCAAAGGAGAAAAAAAGGTGAAAATAAATTAAAGCACAACATACAGATATGATCTTTTTGTTTGAGGCCATCTTTCAAAAACATAAGCTAAATGAATAAAAAGCAACCCATTAATATTTACCGGAAGCCGAGAACTATACAGAGACCAGCAAGTCCGTAATTACATTGCGATTTTCGGAGGGGGCCTGGGGCAGCAGATGGCCACTCTCCTCTGCCACCATGACTTCTGTAGCTGCTCCCTCCTTGCAGAAAGTGACACAATGCCTGCTCCCCTTGCTGAGGGCTGGAGGCAGCACACCTGACCACTTGGCTTTGTCTTCCAAGAGAATGTCAAATGCCTGCCCTGCCCCAGGGATGGCTGGTTGTGAATAATCTACATCCCATCAGAAATTAGCAGCAGGGACAGAACAGGCTCCCAGGAGAGGCGGGGGGTGTTTGCAAGTGGGCAAAATAAGCCCGCTAGAATGTAGTTTCTGATCAAGAAAAAGAAGAGAAGCGACGTGGTCACCTTCCCTTTATCCTCCCTCGACCACCAGCTTCTCCCATTGTCGGGCCTGGTGAAGCCATGGCCCTGGCCTGGCTGGGATGACCACTGGCCTGGTCCAGACTCTTCCAGAATAAAACATGGTCCAGGGAGAAGCCAGGGGCTCCCACACCTCTTCTGTGTTTTCAGCAGAATGAGCACTGTTTCTCTGGGGAAGGCAAGGCCCCAGCCACCTCTGCTCAGCTATCACCTCGGGGAAGAGACACCGGAGCCACCCTGGGGTCCTGTGGGGTCGGGTGGGACCACCACTCTCCAGGTGATGGTGGGAGTTCAGCACACTGTATCCTTTTCCTTTTCCTCTTCCTCTGGTGCTCTGACACAGCAGGATTTCATGACAGAATCCAGGAGCAGGTCGGAGGCATTACTTGCCGAGATAAATTGTGGGAGTCAGCTGTGCATCGGTACATTCCAGCAGCTCTCCCAACAAGCTGCATTAATTCAGAGGTTTCCCTGCTCCCAAGTTCTGGGCTGAATTTAGAAAGACTGAAATAAGTCCTCCTGCTCTCCCACCAATCAACTACAATCAACTACACTCCTGCTTGGAGGAAATAACTCCGAAAACCACCAAAGGAGCGAAGGCCCCGGCGGATGCAAGGGTCAGTCCAGCCAGCTCACTCTTCAGTCCTCCCAGGAAACTGTTCCCATCCACTCCCTCTGCGGGGACAGTTGGGCCAATCACAGCACCATCACTTCCAGTGCAGAAATCTCCTGTTTCTATGACTGGCACAGCAAGTAGGCCAAGACTTGACCAATTACTGAGAAACCTTGTGTCTCCTTAGCAAACCCCAGGGAACCTCTCTCAGCAGCGGGCAGCTCCCACCTCTACCTCTGTAGTGCTGGTGTTGGTGTCCTGGGGCTGCTCTAACAAAGAACATACACTGCTGGGTCCTTAAAACAACAGACATTTATTGTCTCACAGTTCTGGAGGCCAGAAGGCCAAAAGCAAGGCGTCAGCAGGGCCACACTCTCTCCAAAGGCTCTGGGGAAGAAGCCTCCCTTGCCTCTTCCAGCTTCTGGTGGTGCCTGGAGTTCCTTGGCTTGGGGCCATGTCTCTCCAATCGCTGCCATCTCTCTGTGTCTTTTGGGGCAACGGAGACACAATTCAACCCGTAGCAGAACTCTTGCACGACCCCACCCTCTTTCATTACTTACTTGACTGCTGTTTCACACCCCCTCCAGCTATGCGCTCCATCTTTGCCTGCAAACAACAGCCCCTAAAGAAGGCCCTTAGGGCTCCAGACGGAACTCCACCTGGGTGGAGGAAGGTGGCAGCGAGTGCTGCGCAGAGGGACTAGATAGGGAAATATGAGAACATATGGAGAATTCCTCCAAGAGCCGGTCCTCAGAGGGGCAGCCTCGTCACCCTGTTTGAACTTACTTCCAGACAAACCACGCCAACGACTCCTGCGAGATGAAGCCCTTTCCACGCCAAGGTCCGCCTGCCGCTCCCTCCAAGGCACCTCTGGTTTCCCGGCAGCCTCTAGTGCACCATCTAGTGGTCATTTCTGGAACCGCACCTCATTATTTACTGCTGAGGCTGAATTAACTCCCATTCATTCCCACGCGGTGAAGTATGTGGCCACCTTTAGAATAAGGCGAAAACGTAACCTGCAAGCTGACTTTTCAAACGGGCCAACCTGTTCCTCTCAGGCAATATTACACAGCTGTTAATTCATGCAGAGCAAATCACTGCATCTTAATAACAAACAGAGAAGAGTCCTGGCTCTTAAATGGGATTGTAAAAGGCAAAACCACCAGGCAGTGCCCCAATTTTATTCTTCAGGACTTGCACATACACGCGGTCACACCACTGCAGCTGCCCCATAAATCCTAATAAACCTTACATTAGAGATAAACCTTTGAAACTAAATTGTTCAATAATACACATTTTCCAATCAAAACACATGGGAGCTTTTAAATATTTACCACACATAAATAAAACATGTTATCTACCTGATTCTTTTTATCACCTACATATACCACATATCTATTGATACCCAATCTCAATATTGATGTGTGAATAATAAGCACAGAGGTATAATGCTTCTAGTGAGGTCTAATCACCTGGCTTGGGTCTCTTGGAAAGACACATTTCTCAAGGTCGTTTTTGAAGATGAGATGTTTGTCTCCTCGCCATCTCCCTCCCCCAGGCCCTGAGTCACCTGCCACCCTGACCCTCAGGGGAATGCCCCAGAACAGAGACAAGGAGCAATGTACACGGGAGGGGGCCGACTGCCCCCACAGTCCTGGGAGACAGGGAGGCAGAGGTTGGCGGGGCTGGAGGGACTCTCACCTCCTGCAACCACAAGCAGACCTTGGGCCGGCTCCTCCCCGAGGTGGTCTTGGCCACACTAGGCAAGCCAGTGGTCATCAGAGGTGAGCAGAATCAGGAGAAGGAAGGTGAGAACAACTCTGTGTTTTGCCGAGGTCACTTGACATGGCGAGGCGAGCAGGGAGCTGAGGCTCACACTCAGAGCCCGCGCTGCGGCCCCACCTTGGCTCCGGAATGCTCCACGGCCTCTAAAAGGGACGCGGGCGCTGGAGGGGCCTGCAGTCCTCTGCCCCGCCTGGCCCCCGTCAGCCCTGCCCCGGCCTGTGTGGGCGTCCGCACTGTGTGCTTGGGAAATGCAACCCGGGGGAAGGGATGTGCTCTAGGAGAGGCCTGTGGGTCCACACCCAGAGCCCGGCGCGCCTCACTCTGTAAGGCAAGTGGAAAACATCTGCGGACTCCCCAGCCTGAGCGCACGGAAGGCGGCTGCGCGCCCTCTGGTGGCCAGCCCTGGAGCCACATGGTCCACGTGCCTGGACCAGATTTCTTCACATCCATCAATCACAAGGAACGAGGTCAGATGGAATATATTTTTAAATGCCTCTTCTGGGTTACTGTGGCAACTGGAGAAATTGTTAAACCCAAAGTACAATTAAGCTGCTCATTGTCCATATTAATTTGGGAAGGAAAGCAACTTCATTTCTGCTTTTTCACACTCCAGCTTCCTGGTACCTGTGTTTTCAGGGTTTCAAAAGGCAGTTCCTCTTTCCTCCAACTAGAAGTCCCCATAGGTTTCTGTGGGAGCACCGAGACCAGAGCAGCCAGTTCCTGGGCAGCTATGGATGTGATAAACTGTCCTGAAGAAATGAGCTTGCCTCCTCCCTGCTCATTCCCCCAAATATTCACGGAGCAATTATGTCTGAGGGAAAGTTCTGGAGTCTGGCTGCCCCACTTCAGAACTGTTGACCGTCTACTCACTTTGGGACTGTGGGCAAAACACTCCACCCCTCTCTGCTCAACTCGTCTATCTCCAGAAGAGTGTCACCCCACAGGACTGTCAGGAGAATTGAATGAGAGAATAGATGAAAGGCATTTTTTTAAATAAATTTTTATTTTAGACTTTTTGTTTAGAATTGTTTTAGTTTTACAGAAAAGTTGCACAGATAGTACATAGCACACCTCTCCACCCAATTTCCCCTACTCTCAATACCTAACATTTGTGTGGTACATTTGGCCCAGCTGGTGAACCAATATTGACACAACGTTATTAACTGAAGTCCACACTGTGTTTAGGTCTCCTTAATTCTCCCTACTGCCCTCCTTCTGTCCCAGGGTCCCATGTAGGACACCACATTAGGTGTAGTCATCCTATCTCCTTGGGCTCCTGGGGACCATGACAGTTTCTCAGACTGCCCTTGTTTTGGTGACCTTGACAGTTTTGAGAAGTACTGGTCAGGTATTTTGTGGAATGTCTCTCAATTTGAGTTTGTCTGATGTTTTTCTAATTATTAGGTGGGGATATGAGTTTTGAGGAGAACCGCAGAGGTAAAGTACCATTCTCATCACATCATATCAAGGGTTCGTACTATTAACATGATTTATGACTGTTGTTGACCTTGCCCCCCGGGCTGAGGTCGTGCTTGTCAGGTTTCTCCTCTGAAGAGTTACTTTCCCTTCTTTCCATACTGTGGTCTTGGAAGGAAGTCACTACACGCGGCCCGCAGTTGAGGACGGGGCCTGCTCCACCTCCTTGAGGGCAGAATATCTACAGGAATTATTTGGAATTCTTCTGCATGGGTGATTTGTCTCTTCTCCATTTGTTTATTTATTCAAACATTTATTTATATCAGTATAGATTCATGGATATTTATTTGATATTTTGATTTTGTGTGTGTGTTTGTGTGTGTGTGTGAGAGGAAGATCAGCCCTGAGCTAACATCCATTGCCAATCCTCCTCTTTTTTTGCTGAGGAAGACTGGCCCTGGGCTAACATCCATGCCCATCTTCCTCTACTTTATATGGGACGCTGCCACAAGTGACTGGCTTGGCAAGTGATGCGCAGGTATGTGCCTGGGGTCCGAACCTGCAAACCCTGGGCTGCCGCAGCGGGGCACTCAAACTTAACCGCTATACCACCAGGCAAGCCCCTGATATTTTGATATTTTAACATACTCATCATTTTGCTTTTGGAGCACATCTTTGCTTTCTGGCGCTACCAGATGCTCCAGGCTCATCTTGCATGTTTCCCACCCCAAGCCTAGAATCATGCATTGCTCCAAGAAGCTCTGGCTCCTCTTAGTGGAGAATGTCATCAGTAACCAAGATCTGGCTAATGTCTAGCGTGGTGACTATAATTATCAATACTATTATCTACTTGAAAGTTGTTAAGAGAGTAGAACATAAAGCTTATCGCCACACACACACACAAAATGGTAATTATGTGAAAGGATGGACGTGTTAACTAACCTGATTGTAGTGATCATTTTGTAATATACACGTGTATCAAATCATCCCATGTACATCTTAAACTAACATAAGTTATATGTCAATAATATCTCAATAAAGCTGGAAAAATAATTAATTAATTAAATTACATTTTAAAAGAAGAAACCAAGTCTGGGCACGGGATATACTCAGTGCTATTGGGGTGTCATGGCATCTAGAGGCACTTTAAAAAATCTGGCACACGTAAGTGCTCAACAGTTATTGGTTATTAATATTATTATTACATAGCCGACATTGTGCTCAGGCAGGGGATAAACCAGCACGTGACGGACTCCAGCCTAGGGGCAAAGACGCATTGGTGTAAAATTAAGCTGCACTGTGAGAAGGGCTCTGACGGATACCCCAGGCAGTAAGGGGTACAATAAAGCAGCATTAAAAAGAACGTCAGAGGGGGGCCGGCCCCGTGGCTTAGTGGTTAAGTGCGCACTGGTGGCCAAGGTTCGGATCCGGGAGTGCACTGACGCACCGCTTCTCTGGCCATGCTGAGGCCTCGTCCCACATACAGCAACTAGAACGTTGTGCAACTATGACATACAACTATCTACTGGGGCTTTGGGGAGAAAAAGGGGGAAAAAAGGAGGAGGATTGGCAATAGATGTTAGCTCAGGGCCGGTCTTCCTCAGTATAAAGAGGAGGATTAGCATGGATGTTAGCTCAGGTCTGATCTTCCTCACAAAAAAAAAAAAAAAAAGAACGTCACAGAGGACTATGTAAGGTCAATTATCATCTGCTGTATTGTTAAGTGTAAAAAGCAAGCTAAGCTATAGCATGAATTGTATGATCCCCCTTTGCTACATGAGTGTGTGTGTATCTACTATCTACAGTAGATCATTTGTATCTGTAGAATTTGTAGAATTAACTTGCATAGTTGGCATGATGTGCACCATGATATGCACTGTTGTTCTCTCTGATTGGCGGTATTACAGGTCACTTATTCTTATTTGTGCTTGTCTAAATTTTCTAAAATAAATTCATAACTATGTCTAACAATTTTAAAAGACTGTTTGGGAGCTAAGAGAACAAAGGGGCTGATTTGTCTCGGGATGTGCCGGGGATGCCTTCTGAAATGGCGGAGCGACGGGTGGGTGTGTGGTGGGTGGGAGTCGAGGCTAGGCACCTGCAGGCCATGCCTCCCCAGGAGCAGGCAGGGCCCCTGCGGCTGCTCCCCCCACCAGGCCGCTGCCCCTCTGGCCCGGTGAGGGGTGGGGCCGGCGTCTTTGGGGGTGACAGACACACAGTGGCAGTGTTGACACCCCAGGAGAGATTACTGCTGTCTGGTCACTGCTATGTGCAGGGCACAGGGTCAGTGCTCAATACGTTTCTTTAAGTGAATTTGTTTGAGAACCACTCATGTGCAAGTACTTACAATGTCATAATCAGAAATGTAAATTTTTCTTTGAGGCCAAGAGGGTTGTTCTCAATCATCTTTCTCTTGCCATCGGCTGAATGGAATTCTCTGTCTTTTCAGCCCCCTGTAGCTCTCCCATCAGTTCCATTCTTGGAATTCTAGGGATTCTGGGGGCATCAGACTTGGGGGCAAGAGTAATTCCTGAGCCCAGGAGGGATTGGGATGGCTCCCATAGAGAGTCCAAGCCTGCGTGATGGGGGTCTGCAGGGCAGCCGGGCCAGGACAAGGCCCTAGGTAGACCCACGGGAGGTCACAGGACAGTCCTGGGGGACATGCAGGATGAGCACCCCAAGTGTGAGGAGTGAGCCGCCAGGAGCTGTCTTCCTTTGCCGGATGTTTTGGTGTGAACAGCGACAACATTTCAGATTCTTGCTTTCACCCACCTCCTTGTCCTCTCACCTTGTTTCTTTTGATTCCACAGAGAATCCTTTAAAACTCTCTCTGCCCCAAGGACAAAGAGCCTCGCCCAGCGCGGTGACCACAGACATTCACTTGGCCGGAATCAGAAATGCACAGAAAGGAGACCCACTGGCCAGGTTAGAAATGCAGCAGGGGCTTTCAGATCCTGCCTCAGAGCCTCGTCCCAAGACGCCCAGAGCACCTACTTGCTGCCGGCACCCCCTTGATTTCCTAAAGCCCTTCATTAAGTTGTAGGAGAAAAGTACAGCTTATTTGACGTTTGTTATATTTGCTTTTTCTTATTGCGAAAGACATGAATGCTCATGTTTGTGGCAGATAATTTATTTTCACAAATCACACTTGTGATTTGCATCCTAATTTTGCTTGTTGTTCTTGAGATATAGAAGTTTTAAAAAATTTTGTAGCTAAATTTATTAACATTTTTCTTTATGATTTATTTTATTGCATAGAAAATCAACTTTCCCTTAGGAAAAATATAATAAAATTAGATTCCCTCCCTCACACCACACGCATAAATTCATTCTAGGGGGATTAATAACCTAATTTTTTTAAACTAATAAATGTATACAGAACAAAAATACAGAGAAGCATTTACATTGTCTTGGGCTAGAGAAGGTCCTCTCAAAATAATAACTCATAAAAAATGATAGATGTGACCACATAAACTTCTAAATGGTTAAAGGCAGTCTACCTACATTGTCAACAATGAGTTAATATCTATTCTGCATAAAGCATCTTTACAAATCAATTCAAAAGAGATAAAAGTGAGTAAAGAATATGGACAGACCATTCACAGAAGAAATTTAACTCACCAGAAATGCTCAATCATACAAGTTGATCAGAAAAAAATTCAATTTAAAACAAAAATGTGATGGCATTTTTTCATCGATCAGTTGGCAAAAAATTTTTTTAAATATCTTTTGTTGGCAACAGTGTAAAGGAACAGGCACACTCATATAACATTAGTGGGAATATTAAAAAATTGTCATCTTTCTGGAGGAATTTGCAATAGCTATTAACATTTTCAATGCACACATCCTTGGAGCCACCAATTACACAACTAGAAATGTACCACTATAGAAATACTTGCATATTGCACAAAATTATCTAACAAGATGCTCAATCGCAGCACTTCCTGTAATTGAAAAAACATGGAAATAACCGAAATGTGCATTATTGGATGTCTGTGTGTGTAAATAATCTATAATACTACATAATAATCTATATAAGTACCATACAATACTAATAATACTATATGAATAATCTATAAAGCGATGTCTATAGAATGTTCTGCCATTAATAAAAGGAATAAAGGATGTCATATGTCTTAAAAAGGAAAGGTATTCTTGATGAGCTGTTATGTGGAGGGAAAGCAAGTTGTTGAATAACATATATGATTATGTTAGACTTTTTTTTAAAATACCTTATATCTGTACCTTATTTTCTCCTTTCTTGTTAGTTAATGAAAGTTGTAAGGGTGTGAATTTACCTCTGCTTTCTTTTTCTTTTTTAGAAGATGTGGGTTTTTTTGAGGAAGATTGGCCCTGAGCTAACATCTGTTGCCAAGCTTCCTCTTTTTCTTTTTTTTTGCTCCCCAAAGCCCCAGTACATAGCTCTATATCCTAGCTGTAGGTCCTACTAATTCTTCTATATGGGACACTGCCTCAGCACGGCTTGATGAGCAATGAATAGGTCTGCTCCCAGGATCTGAACCGGTGAACCCCGGGCCGCCGAAGTGGAACACGCAAACTTAACCACTACGCCACCGGGCTGGCCCCCTCGGCTTTCTACTTTGGCAGAAACCAACATTTTTTCCAGATTTATTGAGATATAATTGACATATAACATTGTGTAAGTGTAAGACATACAACATGTTGATTTGATACACTTATATATTGCAAAATGTTAGTGTCGGCTAGCACCTCCATCATGTCACATAACGACTATTTCTTCTTTGTGGTGAGAACATGTAAGATCTGCTCTCTTAGCAACTTTCGAGCATATGATACAATACTATTAACTATAATCACCAAGGTGTACGTTAGAGCCCCAGAACTTACTCATCTTATAATTGAAAGTTGGTCTCCTTTGACCAACATTTCCCCATTTCCCCCACCCAGGCAACCACCGTCCACTCTCTGAGAAACCAACATAGTTTTGACTCCTAAGATTCTCATTTCAATGATTTTTCACCTTTTCCATGGTTAGCTGTATTTTATTTTCTCTTTGACAATTTGAGAGAGTGATTTTTAATGTTCAGATTAGTAGGCTGGGACATTTTACCGTTTCTTTAAACACATATCCATAGTTCCTAGTTTTATTGACTCCTAATGAAAGAATGTGGCCTGGTCAATGTCTACTTCTGGGAACTGTGTGAGATTTTCTCTGAGGTCTGGTGGACGATATTGCGTATGTTTGGTGAATACTTGAAAACATTGTGTACTCTCTATAAGTGGCATCAACACCCGTGTCGTTGCATCCTTATTAATTACATGGTTTGAATCTTCTACATCTTAATTCATTTCTTGCCTACAAAAGTTTTCCTTGGGTAGCCGAGCCACCCAGAATGCAGGGGGCCTGCCCCTTCCCCATCCCCACCCTGCCTGTGTTGGGCAGGGCTGTTTGCAGAAAGGAGGGACCAGGCAGCAAATAGAGACACTTCCAAATCAGAAGCTCTCTGGGCACTGCTGGGGTGGGTCCTGTGCTTTGGTGGTCAGCTGAGGCCCTGCCCTCCGCAGTTGGGTGCTGACAGCATGGGGGCAGGGGGCTTTCCTCCCTTCCCTGAGGAGCACATCATGTGAAGCCCAGGGACAAGTTTCCCAGCCCATCCTCACCCCATGCTGGACGATGCACCTGCAGAAATTACCATCAATCAGAGTGGCAAAGATTAAAGTGTATGACAACACATTCTGTTGGTGAAACTGTAGGAAAACAGGCACTCTTGTACATTGATGGTGCGAATGCAAATTGATAAAACCATTTTGGAGGGGAAATACGGCAATGGCTAAAAAACTCCATATGTGTTTACCTTTTGCTCCAGCAATCCAGCTTCTGGAATCTACCCTAAAGATACACCTTCAACAATATGAAAATAGATATACACAAGGCTATCTAGGGCATCACCATATTTCAAAATACTGGAAACATCCTAATGGCCATACATAAGAGAGTGGTTCAAGAAACTATGGCACATCCATGCAACAGAGTGCTGTGCAGGTGTAAAAGGAGGAGGGTCCTCATGAACCCCATCAATGATATTCAGGATATAGAGTCAAGTGAAAAAGGAAAGTGCAAAAAAACTGTGTGTGTGTATATATATATATACATTTTTGCGCAAGAAAAGGGGAAAAATAAAATAAAATATACCTATATCTACTCATTTGTGCGAAAATAAACACAGGAAGGATCAACTAGAAACTAATGAGAGTGGTACCCACAGGGGGAGAAGAGAATAAGGTTGAAAGGATGAGGCTTGGGGACAGTGGAAGGGAAGGGGCAAGGGACACTTTCTGGAGGATAATATTTGTATAGTTCTGACTTTGAGAGCCATGTTAATCCACATACTCAAAAACTTAATGGAAAAAACCAAGAAGGTATACAAAAAGAAACAGATGAACCTAAATGTATTTCAAACAAATAACATAAGCATACTGAATACAGAAAAAAAAGAGGAACTCTATAACTTTTGAACACGGCATCATGTTCACGCTTCAGTACTTCAGGCTAAAAACAAACCAAAAAAAGTTGTAAAAAAAACATTCTACTCTAATTAGTCGATTTGTTTTTCACAGTGGTATGGGCTAGCAATTCTAAAACTATTTTATGTATATTGTAGGACTGAGTAAAAAGTAAACGTATTGAGGGGCCGGCCCCGTGGCCAAGTGGTTAAAGTTCTGCACTCTGCTTCAGTGGCCCAGGTTTGTGGGTTAGGATCCTGGGCACAGACCTACACCACTCACCAGCCATGCTGTGGAGGCATCCCACGTACAAAATAGAGGAAGATGGGCACAGATGTTAGCTCAGGGCTAATCTTCCTCACCAAAAAAAAAAACTAAATATATTGTGAATAATGAGAGTCAGGTTTTTCACTGTTGGAAAAAGGAGTTACAAAAGTGGAAAGGAGGAAGGTTAGAATGAACTCCATGGAGTTGGTTTGGAATTAGGGGTATCAGTATGGATGGCTGGCTGGATACATAGATAGATAGATAGATAGATAGATACATACATACATACATACATACATACATACATACATACACACACATACACACTTCCACCTCTGTCTGCTCATGAGAGGGTCTAGAAGAAAACAGCTGCAGTGGGCACACCCAGGGCTCAGAACTTGGTTTCTAAATACTGTTCTCCAACAAAAGGAACCAGGGCTTCTTGGAGAAATGACTGGTTTCCAGGCTGGTGCAGGGAAAGGACAAGATAAACCTGGAACACCATGTTGTACCAGAAATGAAGGAAGTCTGCAAAGAATGGCAGGGGCATGTCAAAGGACACAGAAGCCAGCTCCCAACAGCCCATTCTACCACAATTTGAGCATCAAAACAAACAGTGATAGTAATGGGTTATAGCCCACGAATAAAATAAGAATCCATGAGTCCATACAGATATAGATACATTTTAAAACAATGAAGAGGGAGAAGGAAAAGTTCTTCCTTACCGAAGAATTCTAACTAAATGTAGAAGAAATGATAAGATTTCTAAGAAATCACCACTGGACAACCATAAGAAAAATATTTCAAGCAAAAAGCATCAATGGATGCTAACACTAGTGGAAATTTTATGTGAAAATGATAATTTTGGAGTTTCAAAGAATCACTCCCAAGATATTTAATAATTACACAGGGGAAAATAGAGAAACCTAGCAGGCACCATACTAACCAGGTGAAAGTTTACATCCTGGTAAGGGGGCAAATAGACCCCATTTCTTCCTGATATGATCCACTGAGAAGGATATATTATCTCGTTCGTCTAGTATTCTTGTTAAAAATGCACGACCTGAATTTAGTCATAAGGAAACATCAGGCAAACCCAGACTGAGAGACATTCTATGAAATAACTGTCCTGTACTCCTCAAAATAGTCAAGGTCATAAATGGCAAAGAAAACTCAGGAGCTGTTGCAGATTCAAGGAGCCTAAGGAGACAGGACAACCATGGCTGGCCCGTGGGGGAAGGGGAAAAGAATTTGCTACAGAGGAGGTTAGCAGGACAACTAGGGAAATCTGAAAAAGAGCTGTACATTAGATAATATTATTGTATCAGTGCTAATTTTCTTATTTTGATCTTTGAACTGTGATTTCACAAGAGTACGTTCTTGTTTTTATAAAACACACACTGAAGTATTTAGGGATGAAGGAGCACCAGGTCTGCAATTTATTCTCATGGTAAATGGTAAAAATAATAATATGTCTACGTAGAAAAGGAAGGAATAACACAGTGAATGTGGTAAAATGTTAACATTTGGGGATTCTGGGTACAGGGAGCTTTTGTATTATTTTTGCAACTTTTCTATGAATCTGAAATTGTTCCAAAAAGAAAGCTTTTTAAAATGCAAGAATCTCTACATATGGCAATAATAATATAGAATGCCAGGCTAACCCCCTAAAAATAAACCGGCCCTTCGTACAGGTTCTGTCTATTATAGAGGAGTTGTGTGTGCTTCAGTTCACTGGAAAGGCTCTTTGCCAAAATTCCTCAGTAGAATCTTCTAGAGCATCAGAGGAATACCGAGTTTTCCTATTCTATGACACCCACAAGATATTGCTCATGATGAGGCCAACTAGATAGTAATCTTATAAACTCAAGGATCTTCCTATAACAGTGTCTGCAGAGAAAGAAAGCACAGTATAAGTCAAGCTGCCTAAATATTTAAGACAGATAATATCATCCCCCTATTATCTAGTTCAGAACCGTTCATTCCCTTGCATCCCCCAGAGCGGTTTCTCAACCTCAGCACTGTTGACACTTTGGGCCAGGTGATCCTTTGTTGTGGGGCCGTCCTGTGCACTGTAGGATGTTTTGCAGACTCCCGGGCCCCCACATTGCCACCTCCAGTCATGACAACCCCAAACCTCCAGATATTGCCAAATGACCCTCGAGGGGCAAAATCTGCCCTGGTTGAGAACCAGTACTATAGAGCCATCAATCAGCAATTTTGTAATAAAATTCAAGTTCATTTCCCCTTTGACAACGTTTCCGAAGTACACAAATCCCATTTTGATGTTCTAACATTAGTGACAATCTAGACCTGTGGGTGTCAGCATAATTTTATGCTCAGATCAGGTCTAGGAGGTAAATACTGCACTTCAGCCCCTTCTACACTGAGTAAACTGTAGCCCAGCGACGTTGAGAGGCACGGCTGAGAGTCAACGATCCGCTTGATTTTGAAACCTGTGCTTTCAACCTTGAAATATCGGGCCTTGCATTTGTTTGACAAATAACTAAATACAGTTATTTTAGCCAACTGTCACAGGTGAAGTCATCCTTGAATGGCTCTTAATACCCTTTAACATCCTCTCTAGGCTACGTACCCACAGGGTGACCAGCTTGTCCCAGTTTGTGCAGGACTTTCCCAGTTTGAGCCCTGAACCTCGTCCCGGGCAAACAGGAAGGGCTGGCCCCTCCACTTACCCAGGCCCCATCTGGCCCAGTAAGTGACACACTCCCACCCCCGTCAACACAGCCAGGTGTGAGAGCCCGAGACTGGGGGGTGTTCGCGCAGTGACTAGCAAACGTTGCCGTCTTTGCCGTCGTTTTTAAAAGGCGGGGTCACTTAGGACAGAGTTCATCTCACAGAGACAAGGCCGGTTTCGTGACCACTGGTCTTCCAGGTGGAGAGGATGACATGGTGGTCATCTAGGAAGGGGAGCAGCGTGCTGGTCCCTGCAGCATGGCCTTGAGGCAGCCCGGGGGGCCTGGGCCCAGGGTGAGCAGGGTACACACTGCCAGGGCTTTTGTCTATGGAAAGACTCAGGCTGGATTTCTTTCGTCCTCCGGGTGTGGGTGTAACTCTTGGCAGGTCCCAGCCTAGAGAGTCCCATTCCACGGAGATGAGTCAGTCTGTCCTGTAGCTTTAATCCCTCCTGCTCTGCCTGCTCTGTTGACGGGTCCCCCCTCGAGATGGACGACCTTGGGGGGCCTGTGGTTGGAGTCTCCAAATCCCACAGCCACCACTCTTGTCTCTGGGAGGGAGTCAGCCTGGCTTTAGAGGAAGGCTGACCCGATGACTCTACGCCCCCTCCTACTGCTGCTCTGTGGGGCTGCTCCTGATCAAGACCCTCAGTGGGGGTTCTCAGCCTTGCCAGAAAACAAACAAAGGCAAGGCTACCAGTAGTTGATATAGCTACCTGCAGCTACCTACCTATGGCAGGCCCTTGCAAGATTCCGGGAGCCATGGCTGGCCCTAAGAGGAAAGTGTAACCCTGAGGCCTGAGATAAGGAAGCCCACAGCATGGAGTCTAAGAACACACTCCCAGACCGAATCTGCCAAGGAGATAACCAAAATGCTAAAGATGTGTATATGCTCGTGAAACAAAACACTCACGGACACATCACACCCTGTTCCCTGGTAGTAAACACAGCCGTGGATTATCTCGTCCACTGTGTTCCCACATGGTCACATGCCATTTTTGAACCCCTTTCAGAAGATAAAAACAGAAAGCTAGAGGGGCCAGCCCCGTGGCCTAGCGGTTGGGTGCACGCTTCCCTGCTGACGGCCCGGGGTTCAGATCCCGGGCGCACACCGACGCACCGCTTGTCTGGCCACGCTAAGGCCGTGTCCCACATACCGTAATTAGAAGGATGTGCAACTATGACATACAACTATCTACTGGGGCTTTGGGGAGAAAAAGGGAACAAAAAAGGAGGAGGATTTGCAATAGATGTTAGCCTAGGGGCGGTCTTCCTCAGCAAAAAAAGAGGACGATTGGCATGGATGTTAGCTCAGGGCTGATCTTCCTCACACATACACACAAAAAAATACAGAAAGCCAGAGAGCTACTGCTATTTGCAAAGAATTGTCAGTTTAAAGCAGAGCTTGGCAAACTTTCTCAGTAAAGGGCTAATAGTAAATATTTTCAGCTTTGCCGACCATCGACTCTCCATTTCAACAGCTCAACTCTGCCATAGGAGATGTGGACAAGAATGAGTCTCACATGTCAGAAAATATTATTCTTCTGACTTTTCTCCTCCAACAATTTAAAAACTGTTCTTAGCTCGCAGGCCGTATAAAAACAGGCGGCAGGCTGGATTCAGCCCAAGGGCCATAGTTTGCTGAACCCTGACTTAAAGAAAGGAATGTCTTAATCCTGACAGGGCTGAGAGCATATTGGGCATTAGCTCAAGTTAGGGATGAAGAAACAGAGGTTGGACTCAAGAAAGGAGCAAATGCATCTGTTCCCATCACACCACAGGCTCAAAATGAAACCCTTCAAGTTTTTGGAATGTGAAAGTCAGAAGGCACGAGTGGTCATGGTGCCTTAATACTCCCCCATGACTGCTGTCCACACAGGTGATTTACCCCCTAGCTTGGCTTGACTGGAACAAGCCACACTCCCTATTTCTAAACATTCATCACCAGGGCTGCTCTCCGAGCACATGACATGGTTTTACCAGCAAAAATACGTGTAAGCGTCTTTCTATACTGGGTGTTGAGCCAGACTGTGTAAACAGAATCTCATATCCGATCTCTGCCATCGGGGGGTGATGGGGGTATTACAGCTCACAGCAGACAGGGCTCAGGTAGACAGCACACACAGCAACAAAATCAAATGCCAGACCACTGCCAGGAAGTCTTGCCCTAGGCGACTCTGTAAGTCAGGTGAGGCGATAAGCATTCTGCTCCAAGTGCTGCTTCCCACTTAGAGAAGCTGTGGTCACAATCTTCTAGAAGTGCCAAGAAGGAAAAGGCGGAATGTAGAATTCAAACTTGCTGTGACAATCGAGGCTGCCTTTAAAAGCAAGGTGAACTTTATACAAGAGGGAATTCCAAGATACAATTCAACTGGCTTTTTGTCCAGAATTGAAACAACCAGAAAATGGCAATATTTATGTGTTCCTTCTGTATCTGTGGTGGTATATGAGATGTTTCCACCACTGACAAGCACTTTAACAATACAAACATATTAGTGATAATTATTCATATTAATACACTCTGACACGCATTGGGCCTTGATAGGCCTGTGCGAAGTATTTGACCTGCGTTGTCCCTCTTCCTGCTCACACCTCTATGAGATCAATGCTGCATAAGCCCATTTTACAGACAAGGAGTCTCCAGTTTAGAGATCAATGAACTTGCTGGAGATCACACAGCTGGAGGGTGAGCCAGGATTCGCACGTGGGCTGCTAGCCTCAGAGCCCCTGCTCTCAATCCCTGCTCTACACAGCTGACTGCAGCACAGTCCTGAAATCCATCTAATTGGTCAAAGATTGGATTAGATTTAGGATATTGTTGATGTTAGGTACATTTCATTTTCCTTTAATATATGGAAAATAGTAGTATTTGCGATGACTCTCAGTTAACCAGGATATTCCATCAGCCATCACTGCCCATGTACCAACCCTCTGTCCATTCATGGGGCAATGTTAATTCAACCCCATCTCCAGTGGTTGGGAACAGAAGGACGGACACTGATCCTCAAGGACGTCCCATCTAGAAGAGGAGAAGATAGGAAAACAATTCTAACACAATAGGTTACTGTGGGGTGTAAAGAAAGAAAAGCTAATGTAACCCAAATAAGTTTCACGAAAGCCAAACAGAAGTGATACTTGAGTGATTATTGAAAAATGTATAACAGTTTGCCAGAAAGAGAAGATGAGAAGGACATCCCAGGCAGAGGGGGCCATCTGCAAAAAGCATGGGCAGGTAAGAAGGGACAGACCCTTCAGAAACCCCCAGGGTGTGGCTGGAACACAGGATGTCTGTGGGGACATCAGACAGATGAGGATGAGGAGGGAGATGGGGCCACATTGAAAGAACCTATCTTGACATATCAGGACTTTGGACTTGATCCAGAAGGTTATCGGGAGCCACTGGAAGATTTAAAACAGGGAAGAGTCCTAGCCAGGTTTGCATTTTGAGTCAACCACTGCTGACAAGGTATACAGAGAATAGGATGGGAAGGGGTGTAGCTGGAGGCACGGAGACCAGTAAGAAGCAGTAATCCAGGTGGGAAGTAACAAAGAGTTGAATTAAGGCTATTTCATCAACGGGGATGAAGAGAAATAAACACATTCAAGAAATAACATTGAGAAATTAACTGCTAGAAAAAATATATATACCCTAGGTGGAAAACATGCATATCCTGTCTGACAAATAAAATCTGAAGTTTTTATTATTTATGCTCCCTTGCCTGCTCTACCTATGGTCTCAACTAGAGACCTAGAAGGACTGATGGAACTAAGGATGGACGTGTGACATCGAGACAGTCAAGCCAAGCTCTAGGAAGGCCTGGCTCAAGGAAGGACTGCGCTGGTCAAATTCTGTCTTTAAAGACACAGAGACTTTTTATAGAGTGGGGACATGTTGGGCTGGTCGCCATGTTGGGTCACCAGCAAGAGGAGAAGGCAGAGAAAGCCATTTGCGGCAGGAGGATGGAGCGGCATCAAGAGAACACAAGGAGGTGGGGCCGTGTGGCCTTTAAGAGGGAGAAGAGAGGGACAAGGTGCTGGGTTCTGAGGCTCTCGATTCCCAGCTCCACTTTACAGGAAGCCTGGCTTCCCCTCCTCGTCTCCTTGAGGTCACCACCTCCTCACAGCCAACTCCATTCTTACCTGTCTTAATTCAAGCCTGTTTCTGTCTCTTGCATCCCAAAAGTCTTAATTAGAACAAATCCTTTAAAACCCAGTCAAAAAGGAAAACACCCCAATAGAAAAACGGATAAAAGACATGAACAAGCAATTTACAAAAGGAGACAATGAGAAAATTAACATATGAAAAAACATTCATCTCCACTTATAATCTAGGAAATGAAAATTTGGCAAACACTTGGAAACTTGTCGTAACCGCGAAAATGTCATTCATTTGTGCTAGAAATGCAATTTAATGTCCCTTTCTAAAGGGAAACTTGGCAACAAGTAACAACCAACGCCTTAAAGTTGTTCAAATCTTTTGTGGGTTTTTTTTTTTTTTTTTTTGGTGAGGAATATTAGCCCTGAGCTAACATCTGTTGCCAATCCTCCTCTTTTTGCTGAGGAAGACTGGCCCTGAGCCAACATCTGTGCCTATCTTCCTCCACTTTACATGTGGGACACCTGCCACAGCATGGCTCAACAAGCAGTGTGCAGGTCTGTGCCTGGGATCCAAACCCGCGTACCCTGGGCCACCAAAGTGAGCTTGCAAACCCAACCACTACGTCACCATGCCAGCCCCTGTTCATATCTTTTGACTCCTCAAATCAGCTTCTGAAAGTTTATCCTAAGGAAATAATAAATCAGTTCTAAATTAATTCCATTTTTGAGCCAAACCTGAGCCAAGAAAATATAAAAATTTAAATACTGAATAAGGATGTTCATTGCAGGGCTGCTTATGGGAGCAAAAATTCAGAAACAACATCAATGTTCAGCAAAAAGGAATTGGTAAAATTAATCATGGGATGGATAGATAGAGAGAGAGGGAGAGAGAGCACTACTATGCATCCATTAAAATAACATTAAGAAAAACATTAAATGAACTAGACTGATGTTATTTTTTAGGCTAAAGATATATATATATATCTGTATATGTATATATGTAAACTATGACTCTCATTTTTATAAAATAAAACTCAATTATATATCTATACTTTATACATTTTTATACACACATACCACATATACCATATACATATACGTATACATATCTGTACACCTCTGGAGCTGGGTCCATCTCCAAAAACTATGTATTTACCAAATATTAATATATATCAATATATATATTTGGTATATACCAAAATATTAATAGTGATTATCACTGAATGGTAGAATTAGACATATTCTTCTTATTTATTTTTTGTTCTACATTCTATATTCTACAACAAACATGTAGGAATTTTATAATCAGGAGTTGTCTTTCTAAGAAGTTGAAAGACATACACTCAGGAAAAGCTAGCAACCAACTGGACTCAAGAGAAGACGAGAAATCCCGCCTTCCTGCAGCCGCCTCCACGGCTCTACACCGAGATCCTGCTCTCACCCCCACACGTCTCTAGTTCCCCCTCTCCATCCTCACAGCTCTGCTGTGCTTCAAGCTCTCAGCATCTCTTGCCAGTACGACCACAACATTTTATGGTCGTCTTCTCTTCCCGCCCACCTTGCTACCCTCCTCTTTCAGTCACTCATCACCTGCAGCCACTGTGATCTTCCTGAATAAACACCACATGACGCTTCCCCTCTCCTGCCCACCCCACCTAACATCCTCTCACGGTTTCCCTTTGCTAAGGAATAAAGCACAAATGCTTTAGCACGGCCTGAAGAGCCCTCCGTGATCTGACCCCGGGGCATCTCTACGGCCTCATCGCTCACAGCCTGGCTTCAGTCCCCAGATCTGCAGCATACTCAGCTTCTCTGTGCCTCAGTTTCTCCATCTGTACTGACCTCATGTCAAGCTCTCAGAATAGTGCCTGGCACTTGGTAAGCACTCAACGAATGTGTGCCGTCACTGCAGTCCGTTAGTACCTTGCACATTGATTATTGTTGGTAAAGGAAATGGAACAACCTAGAATGATTCCCAGGGTTCTGACTTTGCCCTTAGCTGGAGAGGGGAGCCCCTTACCAAAATACAAAATCCCCAGGGGAAACAGGCTTGCTGGGTTAAGTTTTAGACTTGCTGAGGCAGCTGGGTGGATGGGACTGGAGCTGAGGAAAGACACACACTCGGAGACTGTCTGGAGTTACCACCTCGCCAGTGGTCGGAGAAGCCACAGTGCAGGCAAGATCCTCCAAGGGAAAGAGACGAGCAGAGTGAAGGGAACCTCGGGGAACACCAACATCCAAAGAGTCAGGTGAAGAAAAGAAACTCACAAAAGAGTGAAGAGGAAATGGCCAGAGAGGGAAAAAGGCAAGAGAGGAGTGTTCCAGAAGGCAAGACAAAGGAAGTTTCCAGGAGAAAGGAGTGGAGGGTGAAGAGCCAGCACCTGCACGCATTGATGCATTTGCTGTCTCAACGATCAGACCTCACGCTTCTCAGCCTCATAATCCTCACAGACGGGAAAATGAACACACAAATCTAAGTATTCTGCCTGTCACATAGTCAGGATTTTTTGTTGCTTTTTTTGGTGAGGGGGTGGGTTTCTTGCTTACATCTCACCTTTCCAAGAAGGCTTATCCCACTATCCTTCTAAATATGCAAGCCCTGGCCCCTTGCGTCCCTGGCACTCTTCATCTCCTTGCTCAGTTCTGCTCTTCCTTCTGTCTAATGCACCACCACCTTCTAACATGCCCTACAATTGACTTATTACAGTCCTCATTCATCTTCTGAGTACTGTGCCAGCCCACGAGGGGAGGGTTCTTTTTCCATTTTGTTCACAGACATATTCTAAGCACTTATAACAAGTACCTAGTGGGTGTACAATAAATATTTGTTGCAAAAGCAGTTATGACATGACTAAAGACCACACAGTCAGGACTCTTAGGAGCTGGCTAGGAAGAGGGCCCATTATCTCAAAAGTTTTCCTTTTGGAAAACCTCTTTGAAAAAGCCTTCGGAACTTTCCTATTTTCCCTTCAGCAGATGCTGATGAGAAGAAACGTCTGTCCTTCCTTTCCCCGGGATGCCACAGCTGCCTCACGTCGGTCCCCAGGGCACACTCAGATTTGAGGTGTGAACCCCAATAAAGTCCTCATGGAGATGAAGCCCCGGACAGCACCCCGCTGTGCCATCGCTGTCACGAAGGAGCAGGACTGAGAAGTGGAATCCATTCAGCTCACTGGCCCCGAAACGGGGGCAGCATAGACAGACCATCCCCATGGCCCTCTGCTGTACCCCCATTATCTCCCAAGATTGAAAACAGTGCTCCTATTTTTTTAATGGAACACAAAAACTGTTCTTTATCAAGATACAGCAAGGCAGCCATGTGCTTCTTATAAAACTGATTACAGAGACCAGATGAAAGAAGTTGATGAGGTCAAAATGCATTTCAAATTCCCTCTGTTTTCGAGGATGGGGAAATGTTTTCTATTATATTCATTAAAAGTTCACCACTACCTGATAAAGATCTTGACAAAGGGCATGCGTGTTGCTAAATTAGCTCTAGAAGAGGACAACTTGAAGTAAAATAAATCTGAGTTAAACACGAGCTCATGTTACCTGCCCCAGACTTCCAGAAAGGGCTGGTTACACAGGAAAGTTTGAAAGGGGCTTGTCAAGCCAGCCACAGCGGTGCCCCAAGGACTAGAATGGGCCTGGTGATCATTCCATGATTATAATAGTTATAACACATTGGGTTTTGTATACCATTTTATGAGCTGTAAACGCCTATCACACTGAGTAATTATAAACCCCCTCAGAGATTTTTAAACCCTGACCAGTCTTTTTTCACCATTACTATATTTGTCACTCATTTATTCATTCAACAAACTCTAACTGAAGGCCCAGCCTCCGCTCCACACAAGACGTACAGAAGACAGTCAAGAAACACAGTCTGTTGTGGAAGGGGAGAGGGGGCACAGATAATTTAGAAAAACCTAAAAGTATGAAATAAAACACTCAGAAATTCCCTCAGAGGTAACAGCTATTACCATTTTGGTAAAGATTCCTTCCAACATTTGCTGTATGTGAACACAGAGGTAAATGGATGGTGACAAAAATTAAATATTCCGCATCATATGATAGAGTCTATTTTTCCAAGGAATACTGTTTTCTTTGTTTCATCAAATATTCATCTGCAAGATCTTTTTTAATGGCTGTGTCTCAAATTATTCTCTAGTGCTTTTGTCCATCAGTCAGATAAGAATTGCTTCTTTTCAAACTATGATCGTGTCAGACCCTCCAAAGGATCTACAGAAGCCAGGAGAAAAAGGCCTGAGGACTTCACAGGCTTTTCTGGAAGGACGGGACACCCCATCCCAGATGAAAAGAAAGAGAGGAAAAGATCAATTCCTGCATAAAGTTGTGTGGGATGACCTGGAGCTATGACAAAATGTTGCAGAAAAACTCTGCTTATGGCTGTTGGGGAGGCCTTTGACCTACAGCTGAGTTTAGGTTGGTGAGGGTAGATGTTCAAGCCAGAAAAAAATAAGGAATTCTAGAGGCTAGAGTATTTTTTCTCTCCTCCTCTACTTCTCCCTCTTCTAGCAACACTAAACAGTTTACACCTCCATACTCCCAAGCCTTAACTAATTCTGTCCCTACAGATTGAAATGCCCACCCTCCCCGCATCTATAGCTGTCAAAATCCTGCTTTTCCCACCCCTTGCAGCAAGATGAGATATCTCTGATCTTTTTCCTATGGCACCCAATCACCATTCAAAATAACCTGCACAGCTTTCATTCTGAAGAAACAGATGAATCCAAACAGAAGGACATGAGAGAAAGTTTGTAGAGTGCACTAAAAATAAAATATTGAGAAAACTAATGAAGTCACAGAAAGTGAATAAGGAAATTTGAAGAATGACAAGCTTGGATATGTCCAGCCAAGGTAAATACTCTTTTCTCATAACTCCAAGGGTTAATTCACAGAACCATATGCAGAAATTTCTCTAAGTCTACAATGGTGGCTCTCAAAAAAGATTTCACTCAACACAACTGAGACTTATGACCCACTCCCGACAAAAAAGCAACTTGGAAGAAACAGGAAGAAGAAACATTTTAAAAGAGTTCCCCAGGAGAATCCAATATGGCCACTGCCATTCCCTATAGAGAATTACAATTCTGTACCATACATAATGAGGTGTAGAAGCATGGTCAGAGCTCCAGTAAGTCAGATCAAAGATAGCTTAAAGGCTACAGAAGCACTTTCCTGCTACAGACTCAAATGCTGACAAGAAATTCACAACGTTTTGCTTCCAATGAACTGGACGAGAAGAAACCCAAATGCCCATAAACAGGTGAATGAACAAAGAAAATTCAGCACATGCAAACGATGGAATAGTATTCAGTCATAAAAAAAGAAGGAAATTCCGACACCCACTACAACATGAAAGAACCTTGAAAACATTATGTTGAGGGAAATAAGCCAACACAAAAGAACAAATAATGCATGATTCCACTCATGTGAAGTGCTTAGTCAAATTCACTGAGACAAAAAGTAGAATGGTGGGTGCCAGTGGCTGGGGGGAGCGGAATGTGGAGTTAGGGTTTAACGAGTAGAGAGTTTCGGTTGGGGAAGGTGAAAAAGTTCTGGAGCTGGACGGTGGTGATGGATATACAACAATGTGAATGTACTTAATGCTATAGATGCCACTTTAAAATGGATAAAATGGTAATATTTATTTTATATATATTTTACCACAATAAAAAAATTCACCCACCCAAAAAAAAAAAAAATGAGCTAGAAGAGGGAGGCACTGTCGGCTACTGCCAGATCTCCAGAGAACAAAGGAACTCAGTGTCTGAAGACCCAAAGGTGCACATGGCTCACAGGAACCAGTGTGGTGCTCATGAGAAGCCTCCCCTCATCCAAGGCAGCCCCAAATGCAAACCATTTGGAAGAGTGTGAGGTAAGCACCCCAATGATTAATTGTTGCACCAACTCTTCTTAAAAGCACTATGTAAATATAATTTTATGTATAGTTTGGATTTCTCTCAGAGAAATGCTCATAAACATTGAGTTCTCTTGGGAGTTCTAATGGGTCTGAAATGTTTTCTGACTGAAACATGGTAACTCACCGCTCACCTAGCAATGGAGAGGTCTGAATAATGAAGGCAGTAAGTCCAATAGGTGGCACTTTATGGAGATCTTTCTAAAATATATTGTGCATCTATCCTATGACGTAGCAAACAGAACCTACAGAATATTACTTAACTCTTTCTTCAAGACTCAAAGTCAAAGCTGTGTCACAGTAATGCAAATACGTGGTATAGGGCACCTGATAGACTCTGGGCCCTTCTCCAGCCTAACCCTGCAGGCACACCATGTGAGTTTTTAAAAATTCAATTGGCTGGGAAAAAATTTGCTTTCTTGAAAATGACTTGACTTCTTACCATTTACCCTCTTTTCATAGCACTGAAGGAATGGCTTAGAGGGAAATTTATAGCACTAAATGCTTATATTAGAAAATTTAAAAGGCCTCATTTCAATAATCTAAGCTTTCACTTTAAGAAACTATAAAAAAAGAAGAGCAAAATAAGCCCAAAGCAAGCAGAAGGGAGGCAGTAATAAAGATAAGAATAAAAATAAATGAAATTGTAAAGAGGAATATAATAGGAAAAAACTTAATGAAGCAAAAAATTAGTTCTTTAAAAAGATCAATAAAGTTGATAAACTTCAAGCCTGACTGACAAAAAAAAAATAGGAGACTCAAATTATCTTCTCTTTGAGAAAGAGAGGATATTGCTATAGAGAGCCTTGGCAGATATTGAAAGGATAGTGAAGGAATACTAAGAACAATTCTACTCACATAAACCCAACAATTTAGATGAAATGAATCAATTCTCAAAAACCGCCAACTGCCAAAACTCATCCAAGATGAAACAGAAAACCTGATAGTCCTACACCATTGAATAATTTGAATCCATAGTTTAAAACTTTCCACAAAAAAATCTCTAGAGCCAGGTGGTTTCACTGGTGATCTCTGCCAGACATTTAAAAAATAACATCAACTCTGCACCACCTCTTCCAGAAAAGAGAAGACAAGGGAAGACCTCTCAACACATTTTTATGAGGTCATCGTTACCCTGATAACTAAACCAGACAAAGACAGTACAAGAAAACAAATACAAGCTAACATCCCTCACAAACACAGATGTCAAAGTTTCCTCAACAAAACGTTATCAAATCAAATCAAATCCAGCAAGATGTAAAATAAATAATAAAAAATAAATAATAAAAAAAGTGGAGTTTATCTTTGGCATGCGAGACTGGTCCAATATTTGAAAGTCCATCAGCGTAATCCACCATACGAAGAATGTAAAGAAGAAAAACCACATGATCATATCAATTGTTGAAATAAACAGCATTTGACAAAATTCAACATCCATTTATGATTTGAAAAACTCTCAGAAAACTAGAAATAGAAGGGACTTTCTCAACCTAATGAAAAGCATCTACTGAAATATCTCCTGTAGACGTCACTTAAAGGTGAGGGGCTGAATATCTCCCCCCGGGACCATGAACGAGGCAAGATGTCCACTGGCCACTCCTCTTCAATAGTGTCAAGAAGTTGTAGTCAATGCAATACAGCAAAATAAACGAATAGATAAATAAAAGTCATGGGCTGAACGTTTACATTTCCCCCAAAATCATATGTTGAAGCCCTAACTTCCAACATGTTTATATTTGGAGATGGGGCCTCTAACGAAGTAGTCAAGGTTAAATGAGGTCATAAGTTTGGGCCCTGATCTGATAGGACTAGTGTCCTTATAAAAAGAGACACCAGAGAGCTTGTCTCCCTCTCCATACATGTGCACTGAGGACATGCTGTGTGAGCACATGGTGAGAAGGCGGCCGTCTGCAGCCCACAGGGAGAGCTCTCACCAGACGCCAGCCCTGCTGCCACCTGAGTCCTGGAGTTCCCGCCCCCAGAACTGTGAGAAGTATATTTCTGTTGTTTAAAGCACCCTGTCTGTGGTGTTTTGTTATAGCAGCCTGAGCAGACTAAATGAGAAGATACACAGATGGAAAGGAAGAAATAAAACTATACTTACTCACAGGCAGCATGATTGTCTACAGAGAAAGTCCCAAGGATTAACACACACATGCACGTGCACACACACACACACACACAAATCAATTGTATTTCTACACAGTAGCCATGAAAAATTGGAAATCAAAATTAAGTTAAAGAAACATTTATAATGGCGCCCTTCAAAATAAAATACTTACATATAAATCTAACAAAACATGTACAGAATGTATACCCGAATCTGTACAGAATCTAAAAAATGTATACCCAAATCTGTACAGAATCCAAAAAATCTGTACAGAACACCTAAAAATCTTTAGATGTTCTTCGATAGAAGAAATCAAAGAACACCTAAATAACTAGAGAGACATAACGTGTAATGAATTGGAAGAGTCACCATAGTAAAGATGTCAATTCTCCCCAAAATGATCTCCAAATTTAATATAATTCCAAAATAATAACAAAATCTTAACAGGAATTTTTTTTAAGATATAGGCAAGCTAATTCTAAAATGTCTGTGGAAAGGCAAAGAAACTGGAACAGAAAAAACAATTTTGAAAAGCAAGAAAAAAAACAAAGGAAACACACTACCCAATTTTAAGATTTACTATAAAACTAATCAAGACACTATGGTATTAGTAAAGAGATAAGGCAAATAGATCAGTGGAACAGCATCAAATCCAAAAATAGATTCACACAAATATGGCCAATTGATTTTTGACAAACGTACAAACGCAAGTTTGTGGAGGAAGGATGAGTTTTTCAACAAATGGTGTTGGAGCAAATTATGTTGGACACATCCGTAGGCTAAAAAAAAAAAGAATTTCGACCTAAACCTCACACCTTATAAAACCAATAATTCAAAATGGAACACAGATCTAACAATAAAACACAAAACTATGAAACTTTTAGAAAAAAACATAAGAGAAAATCTAGACAAAGACTTCTTAGACATAACACCAGTATCTCAATCCATAAATTTAAAAAATTGATGAATTAGACTTCATCAACATGGAAAACTTTTGCTCTGTAAACGACACTTTTAAGAGAATGAAAAAATAGATTATAGACTGGGATAAAATATTTACAAATCACCTATCCAACAATGATTTGGATCCAGAATATATAAAGAACTCTCAAGATTCAAGAGTCAGAAAACACACAACCCAACTTTAAAATGGGCAAAAGACTTAAATAGACACTTAATGAAGGAGCATATGTGACTGACAAATGAGCACATGAAAAGATGGTCACTGTCATTAGCCATTAAGGAAATGTAAGTTAAAACCCAGCAAGATACCACTACACACCTATTAAAATAGCTAAAATTCAAACTACTGATAATACTGTGTGAGTGCTGACAAAGGATGCTGAGCAACTAACGGCTGCTAGGAATGCAAAACTGTACAGCCGCAATGGAAAACAGTTTAGAAGTTTCTTATAAACTTAAACATACACTTAATATACATATATGATCCACTCTTCAGTGTTTCCTCTAGAGAAATAAAAATTTATGTTCACACAAAAATCTGTATGTAAATGCCTACAGCGGTTCTATTTATAATCACCAAAATCTGGAAACAACCCAAAAGTCCTTCAACTAATGAATGGCTAACAAACTGTGTTACCTTCACAATGGATTACTAACCAGAAATACAAAGGAACAAATTATCGGTGTACACAACATCTTGGCTGAATCTCAAAGGCACCACGCTGAGTGAAAGAAGCCAGTCTCAAAAAGCTACACACTGCTTGACTCCATTTATTCGCCATTCTGCAAAAAACAAAATTATAGTGATGGAGAACAGATCTGTGGCTGCAGGGGGTGAAGAGTAGAAGAGGTGGGACAGCAAAGGAATGGCAGGAAGCCGTTTGGGGTAAGGGAGCTGTGTGAATCCTGATTATGGTAGTGGTTACATGAACTTATCCAATGTGTTAAAATTCATTGAACTATACATGCAAAAAAAGGTCAATCTATTGTACAGTAATTTGAAAAGATTTTTTTTTAATTGAAGTATAACAAGGATTTCTTCCTACATAATGAATGATAGACCTGACTGTTGAAACCACCTCCAGCTCAGTTTCCTCCTTGCTCAACATGTTCTTCCTTTTCACTATCATTTTCTGTATCCTTTGATATTTTTCAGAATTCAAAATATTCTTTTAGCATCCATAACTATCCGTGCCAGCGCTGGTGGTCTAGTGGTTAACATTCGGCGCTCTCACCATCACGGCCAGGGTTCGTTCCCAGTCAGGGAACCACACCACTCATCAGTCAGTTGTCATACTGTGGCAACTACTTGTTTCTGTGATGCTGAAAGCTATGCCACTGGGATTTCAAATACCAGCAGGGTCCCCCAAGGTGGACAGATTTCAGCGGAGCTTCCAAACTAAGATGTCCTAGGAAGAAAGACTTGGCCACCCACTTCTGAAAACACTGGCCATGAAAACTCTATGAACAGCAGCAGAGCATGGTCTGATACAGCCCCAGAAGGTGAGAGGACGGCGCAAAAAGACAGGACAGGTTCTGCTTTGCTGTCCCCAGGGCACAACGAGTGGAGTCCACTCCATGTCACTAACAACCACAAACGACTATCCACAACCAACACCATTTAACAGCCCAGGTACAACACCCATCCCGCTTAACGTTTTATATCAAAATCTGCATACCAACCAGCCTTCGACGTTAACTCTCTTTTTATAGTTTACTGCAACAAAAATGCTGCCATTTGCTCATCCCTGAGAGATTCCCACTATAGACAAGACAGTGCCCTGTTCAGGGCAACTGTGGGTATAGATGGACCTCACGTATCTGGCTGTTCAGATTCCCAACTTCCATTGTTCTGGATACTTGAGGGTTTCAAAATCCAACATGCTGTATAATTGAGGCCTTGCTGGATGGACTGACATTTAATCACAGACCTTTACAAAACGCGTGTGATAAATATGCTTTATTATGAAACCATTACTATCAAATGTATACCGTCAAATGTATCAAAGATCTTTTTTACATCTATAATTCAAAAAGTCGGTGAACTAACAGATACTTGGATAATGATACTCAGAGTACCTGTTAATCCATACACCAGATATCAACTAGCCTTCCACTCAGAGCGAGAATCCTAGTACGCCTAAACCGGAGTGACAAACAGCTGTTAAACTCCTGCTCCATTAGCAGTCACATCTTCTTTTATTCCTTCTTCAAAACTTCAATACCGATGTAGCCCAAGAGGCCGTTTTTTCTAATTTCACTGTCTGTTGGCAGTCCTCTCATGAACACTCCTCACAAGTGTGCATTGCATATTCAAGGGCAATTAAGTTGCTAATAGTCAGCTATTTCCAAAGTCGCCTGCTGCAGATGATGATATATTATAGAGCAGCCGACGCCAGGAATGTAACTGGAAAAAGAAGGTGTGTTTTTCCTTAACTCTTGTTAATAAAAGAACCCAGCATATCTGAAACGAAGGACCAAAGTTTTGTACGAAGTGCTTCACGTTGAACTTACTGTACAGTTAGGCGTTGCTGTGCGAACTGGCTTATTATGCGTGTGGGAAAAGGGAAGAGGCCGACATATTTTTTTCCTTTTAGTCATACCAGATATTCTGCAAATTCCTTCTAAAACACTTAAGCAAGATAAGATGCTCTCCCAGATAGAAATGTTTTAGCTCATTAAGCCTTTTCTTCCAGAACACTAATTCTGTGCTTGACTGGTACTTTATTACAGATAAGAGAATCATTCAAAATTAAAAGACGTGAAACGGAGCTCTTCTAAGCAATCACTTAGACCATTTGAGGGAAAAAATACTCTTATCAAATGCAATTTTTTAATAATAAAACGGACACAAACATTTGTCCAAAGTTCTGATAGCCCGACTTCGCCTCATTTTCTGAACAGCATTGAATGCATAATGTGAATAGCTGTGCAGATTCCTAGCGCTGCCTGTGTCAGCAGGTAAGTTTTTCTTGAGTTCCCTTTCTGGCTTCTTTGCTAAAAGCTCGCAGCCTGCCTGGCTCTCCTGGGGACTCTGGAGCTCCCTCTGCTGGCCTGCGGGCACATTGCCCAACGGTCTGACCTGAGACCAGAGTCCGCCCTGGGCTAGTAGGTCCCCATGCGATTTAGCTCAGGTGTTTAATGTCAATACTATTTAAGTGGCCTTTTGGTTTTGATATCAGATCCTTAGGACAAATGTGCAGTGAAGGTTTGTCCTTAGACACTCACAGGGCACTCCAATGAGGGCAGCTAGACAGAACAATGTAAGAAGCAAACATCACCCAAGGCTGGCAAGGATGTGAAGAAGGCAGCTTGCCTCCAGGGACCCCCTCTTCATCCCCACTGCCTTCTCCCCCATCAGGCTTGTTCCCTAAAGCTCCTGTTATCATATTTCATTTATATTACAGGCACAGTATAGGCAAAAGGCATCCCCTTTCAGAGAATCTGGCATTTTAAACCAGCAGTTGAAATGTGGGACAAAAGCCTTTTTCTTACAAAGGCGTTTCCAGAATCTTCTCACTCATGGAGCAGTCCCCCGCACACTCCACCCCCACCCCAGCAGCTGAACTGCGCTGACAGGAGTGAGCCCTCTGTCTCCCGCAAGGCCAGTCCCGATTATGGGGCAGATCGCAGGGGGCCAGCCCTTGGCCCGCAGCAGAAACGCCGGCCGTGGAGCAGATTTCTTTTGTTCTCCAATATTATGCAAATAAGCAAATCAAATTAAGTACCTGAGATTTTTTTTTAATTAAGGGTTTTGATTAGACGCGGATCTGTTGTAGGCAGAAGAAGAAGAAATTTTATTCCAAAACCCCAGATACCCTGGCTTTTCTGCAAGTCTTCAATGAGGGCAGATCTCCCAGAATTGCAGGGAGCTGTCTTTTGATTTTCAGGTGGGTGGGCCCCTGGGACAAGGGGTGAGAACTGAGCCTGGGGACAGCAGAATGGGAGCAAGCAAGAAGTGGTATAACTTATTTAAAACTCAAACTCAGCTGCTCAGCTCGTCTCGAATTTTAGTGAGTAACACCAAAGAAAACAGCAAGCTCTAGTCCATATTTATCCAAAAGAGATTCTGTGAGTCTCGTAAACCAGAACTTGAACGTTGGAAGCCCCTGTAACCCCAACTTAGACCAGAGACCAGATTTCACAGGATAAGAATGTTATAGCTGAAGTGTCTTGGAGACCCCTGCAAGTGACCCCCTTCATCAGGAGGCACTTTTATCTTCTACCCCATTCTAAGGGGTTTCATTCCTGCAGGAGAAGGCAGGCAGAGGCAGTAGGCCCTGAGGGAGACTTGCATCATTA
Source organism: Diceros bicornis minor (assembly GCF_020826845.1). Taxonomy (NCBI): domain Eukaryota; kingdom Metazoa; phylum Chordata; class Mammalia; order Perissodactyla; family Rhinocerotidae; genus Diceros; species Diceros bicornis. The sequence goes on along the minus strand of NC_080745.1, from coordinate 90,499,244 downwards.
TGGCCTTCCACAAAGTAGCCAAAATAATTCTCAAAAACAAAAGCTGCCTTTGTCTTTTGTGAGCTGGGCACTGTGCCAAGCACCACCCCTCATCACCTCCTGTGATTTTCACAAAACTCTGCCAGGCAGATGTGGTACTCCTAAATTCACTCCCCTCTCCAGACGAAGAAATTGACGTCTGGGAGTAAGCATCTTGAACAGAACCAGTAAGTAAGAAACTTGGATTCAAACCCAGTACTAGAACACTGCCTGGCACATGGTAGGTGTGCAATAAATATTTGTTGAGTGAGTGAGTGAATGAATGAAATGTGGCAGAGATTGAAGCTAAGAACACAGAATCTGAGATAATGATTAGGTAATGAAAGTTGGTCATTCCAAGGTGAGATATCATCCTTGGAGAAAGAAAATGAATACCTGGGTTTTGCTGAACCAGACACATGATCTTAGACAAGTCAATGCTCCACAATCCTCTTTGCTTGCAGTAAGTGGAGCTGTGCTTTGAGCAATCTTAGCTGGAGCTTGGCATCCTGGATTTTGGCCAAGCAAGTCACACGGAGACACTCCCAGATGGTCAGGTGGAGCTAAACAAATGCTACTAAAAATAGCATCTCCAGGAAGTTCCAAATCAGAGCCAAGAAGACAATCCCAGGTCAAATCACCATTTGAACGAAGGCTGGGCTGATCAGGCGCAGAGCCCAGCTAAACTCCTGGAGAGCTGGGGAGCAGGTTCATCACCTTGTCTCCCCACGCCCGCCAAATGTAGTACGATATTGGATGTAAAAGTGCAATGTTGTTCTCATCCCATTCAGAAGGCCAACCACTGACACCTTTTCATTCTTGACCTGATTGAAGAATACAGATTCAGATGTTAAAGAAATACAATGGATAGTCAATACACAAAAAGATGTGCAACCTTCCTAATAATCAATTAAAGATAAATTAAAATAATGAGATATCATTTTTAACTACCAACCTGACAAAGACCAAAAAGATGAATAAAGCTCAGTATTGATTACTGTGTAGGAAAAATGAGATGCTGCTCTGCTGCTGGTGGAAACACAAAAGAGTACGGCATCTTGAGACGGTAATTTGGCAGCGGATGACATAAGCCATCACAATGCCTTTGACCAAACTTTTAGAAACACACGGTAAAGAAATAATGGAACCAGGATGTTCCTGGCAGCAGTTCTAGATATTTTCACTGCAAGCATCTTTGCCTCAAGCAGTTTTGCCACAAACATTTTTGCTGCACTACTAATGGCAGTAAAGCAATTTTACCTAAAAGGTGATATAACTGGTTGATTGACAGTTTTGGTTTCATTTGGTTACAAAAGGTTTTCATTATGAAACATGAAAAATGAATAACAAAATTAAAAAGGCTTGACTGTGAAAAATAAAAATACAAAATATTTGAATATAAATATTTGAATATTTAAATATGTATAGATTCATGACAATACTGCCAAAGAACTGATTTTATTTTGTGGATCGTTACCTCAGCCCTTTGTCTTCCAAGTCTTTCATTCATAGTGGTATTCACTTTTTTTCCTTTTGCTTGTTGATTCATCTTCCCTTCAGCATTGCACTTTTTTCTTTTTTTCGCTAAAATGTCTTCCTTCATTAAGAGAAGGACCAGTTTCATTCAAATACTAGGATGAATATTTGTAACCAAATGAAAACTATTTGTCAATAAACGAGTTATTTTATCTTTTATGGCAAAAGTGCTTTTACAGCCAATTAGTCGTGCAAAAATGTTTGCAGGGAAACTACTTCCGGGGAAAGTGCTTCCAGCAAAGATGCTTCTGGAGAAAATACCAGATGCATGTTGTAGTATCGTTTATAATAGCAGAAGGTGGAACCAGGCTCAGCATTCAACAAGAGGAGTACAGATGAAGAAGTACATACAGCAGAATATTACGTCGTGTTCAAGGATGCAGAGATAGTTTTATTTGCATGCAAAGACATGTGGGATATTTATTAAACAAATAAAAAACACTACCAAACAGTATGAATGGAGAGAGTTACCTAGAGAGACATCCAGTCTGTAAATGACACCACAAGCTTCTAACAACAGTCCTCTCTAGATGACATGGTGATGAGTGACTCTCACTTCTTTACATTTTTAGATACTGCTGATTGTTTTAATAGTCATGTATCATTTTCATAATGATTAAATGATCAAACCAATAACACTATTTTAATTTTGTAAAAAGGAAAAAATGGAGTGAATGTAGCCACTAGCTGCCTAGAAAATGAATATGTACAGCTTCTAAATTATCATAAGAATTTTTTTAATTAACAAAGGAAATCTGATTGTTATGGCAAAAAACAAAAACAGGACAAGAAAAATAAGACAAAATATATATTAAATGAAACACCAAAGCACAATACATAAATGTAAGCCATTCATAAACTGGAAATATAAAATAAGATGATAGTAATAGCACATGAGATTCCCCCAAGCTTGACCCTGGCCTTACTCCATAGTGGAGGATCTGACCCGGTGACCGCAGTTAAGGCTGTGAGTGCTGGTATGGGGAAAGACAGAGCAAGGGCTCACAGTACAGAGAATGCAGACATGGATCCAAGAACTTACGGAAATTCGGAAAAAGAAGAGGAAAAAATTAATTTAGATTCTCCCTAGCTATTACTCTACCCCAAAATAAATTCCACAGGAGTAAAAATTAAATATAAAAAATAAATCCTCAAATTATTAAAAGAAAACATAAGTAAATATTTTTCTAATCTTGGAGTGGAAAATGTCTTTTTTAAGCATAACACCAAGACAGAAACCATAAAGGAAAAGATGGGTGGAATTTGCTATAAAAAATTAAGAAATAAAAAAACTTTGATATAGAAAAATACACTTTAAACAAAGATAAAAGACAAAAATATAGATATGTATATTCAGAACTTGCCTGACAGGCACTGGTTTTATGCTCCAAATATAAAATCTCCAACAAATCAATAAGGATGGGTGTGAGTAGAAAATTAACCAAATGGCCAATCAATATGAGAAGATAAAATTGAAGAAATGCAAATTTGAATGATGAGATGACATTTTTTGGCCTCAGACTAGTAGCAGAAACAGACTAAAGTCTATTTGGTAATAGATTTCAGAAAAACACACCTGGGCCCCAAGGGTGCTTTGCCTTTTGTTAGACATGCTGCAAGTTACAAAGAATCTCATGATCTTAATTTAGCCCATTACTTAACTGAGCTAAGCAAATCTCAGTTTATTCTATAAAATGGGGACCAAAGCAGAATTTTCACTAAGGGGTCATGTGTGAATGTAGTAGTTTCCTGCGGCTGCTGTAACAAGTTACCACAAACTTAGTGGCTTACAACAACCCAGATTTGTTATCTTACAGTCCTGGAGGTCAGAAGTCCAAAATCAGTCTCACGGGGTTCAAATCAAGGCATCAGCAGGTCAGCATTCCTTCTGGAGGCTCTGGGAGAGAATCTGTTTCCTTGTCTTTTCCAGCTTCTAGAGGTGCCTGCAATCCTTGGTCCTGCCTCCATCATCGAAGCCAGCAGCAGAGCATCTTCCAATCTCTCTCTGATTCTAACTTCCTGCTTCCCTCTTCCATCTTTTCGGGACCCCTGTGATTACATTGGGCCCAACCAGATGATCCAGGGTGATCTTTCTTTCTCAAAATCATTAACTTAATCACATCTGCGAAGTCTCTTTTACTATTTACACTAACATATTCACAGTTTTCGGGAATTAGGATGTGGACATCTTCAGGAAGGCACTATTCTGCTGACCACAGGGAACTAAATGAGTAAATGCACGAAAATCATCAAACTCAGAGCTTGGCAAGCAACACTGAGGGCACTGAAATAGTGTCAGTTGTTATTACATGTTATTAATAACTAAAGAAATGTATGCTATCTTGAACTGATAAGATGGGGAAAGAAGCACTTGTGAACACAACTGGTGGAGGAGAAGGAACTAGAGAACCAATTAATTTGGACATAGACTTTGAATAGGCTCTGAGTCTATGGGAATTGCTGGACGTGTGGACCCAACTTAACATACGTGGATATTCATTGCAGCACTGTTTATGATAGTGAAAAATGATTATAAATACAGCCCAAGATCCATGTCATGGAATACAGTACACCCATCCGAAATGGTTATGTAGATGTCTAGTTATTCATATAGAAATTATTTCATAATATGCCAGTCAATATGCTAGTCAAAGAGAGTAACATCTTCTTGGATTTCATTTTTGTGAAGCACACATATATTTGCTACCGTGTGTGTCTGTGTAGAAAAAGTACAGAAGACTACACACTGTGTACCAATGGGTGAGAGGATTCCAGATGATTTGGACCCTTGCATACTTCTGAGTGTTCTGAATTTTTTTGCATGGTAGACAGGGATCCCTGGTTTTGCAGAAGATGGGTTTTTCCTTCTTGGGCACCACCAACAGCATCACAGAGGGAGAAACACCAGAGATCTAAGAGCCAAGAGGCCCAATGGCTTTGCGTACCTTCAATTTTTCTGCAACTCACTCTCTACATATATAGAATATTTCCCCTCCCAACCCTCATGAGGTTATTGTTAGGGCAAAAGGAGAAAATCAGAAGATAATATGAGGATAAAAAGATCTAGACACATTCCAGCAATTATTCCTTTAGGAATCTGACCACAACTGACCTCGAGCTTCCTGAGAGCAGGGGCCTCAGTCTCCCCCTCACTTGGCACAGTGCCTGAGCATGGTGGGTGGTCAGACACCCCAGCTCCTTTCTACCTACTCGGGGTCCCCTACATTCACATGCACACCCCAGACTCCCTCTTTGCCTGGCTAGCTCAGTTTATATTGCGTCCCTGATCCAACAGACTAATCACAAGCTGTCACATGCCTACATGTGACACATGTCAGCATGCCTGTCTGTTTTCAAGCCAGCGACCAGTATACATGATGAGAGACTAACCCCAAGGGAGACTCTAGGAAACGGTGCAGAAGAGAAACAGACACCTCAGTATTTTCCCTCAAGGGGCAAGGGAGCTGGGGTATTTATCCATCAGCTCCTGAGTCCTTGGTCGAGATGGGGTGGGAGCATTGATTCTTAGGCACTTCAGGTCTGCCATGCCTGCAACGGCCGGTAGGGCTTCCCACAGGTGGGCAAGAAGGCCTGGAGGGAAGAGTCATCAGACAGAAAGAGGCGGATACCGTAGCTGGAAGCTGGGCACCATGAAAGGTCCAAGGGACATAGGTTAGGCACTGCTGCAGTCACAGCTGACAAACTCATAATGACAAAGGTAACTGTGTATGTATTTGTTAAACGTCAGGCTGCCTCTTTAGGCTGTAAACTCCACGAGGGAGGGGCTTTGCCTAAACTTCTTACAGCTCTGTCTCCAAGGGCCTGATAGTGTCTGATATACAGTGAGACATTTGACTAATATTTATTCAAGGAATGAATACATGAGTCAATCAATGAATGAATGTCCAGATAAGCTCCTGTCTAAACAGTGCATAGTACCAATCAGAGAATATGTCAGAATTTCAGAAAAGACTTTAATTATCAATCAACTTGAATTATCACCTATGACCCACTAAGACCTCTCAATTCTTAACTTCTCATTAATGCCGAGGTTTTGTCAAAATAATACAGAAAGTTCAATTTCTAGAGTTAAAAATACATGAAACTGATCAAGCAGGATATTTGCCAATGAACATTCTAAGATATTCCCATACAGCATGTGCTGGCCAGATCAGGCCACCAGCTAAGGATGGATTTTACATTTTTAAATGATGGAAAAAAATAAGAAGATATTTCACTGCACTTAAAACCTGTATGAAATCCAAACTTCAGTGTCTGTAAATAAATTTCACTAGAACACAGCCATGCCCATTTGTGTATGAATTGTGTGGCTGCTTTTGCGCTACCACGGCAGAGCCGAGCAGTGTGACAGAAGGTATGGCCCTGCAAAAACCTAAATTATTTACTCTCTGGCCCTTTGCTGAAGTCTGCCAGGCAGCCAGGGCACCCGACAGGGCAGGCGATGCACCTCTGAGGCGCTCGGTCCACACCAGCTGGAGAAACATCCCCCTAACTGGGACCCAAGGCTCTCTCAGGCACAGATGCTCACACACTCCTCTTGGGCACAACTCAATCCGTCCCCCAACGACCCCAGCCCAGATCCTCAGCAGAACCTCCTGCCCAAACTCCACCCTTGACCCCTCTCTCCCGTGGCCACAGAACATTGAAGCTGTGTAATCTCTTCCTCCTTCTCCTCCCTGCACCCTTCCTGTGTCTCCAAGTATTTCGCTGACCGGGGAGACATATCCTTCTTTCTGACCAACTTGTTTCATCCACTTCTCTTAGTTCAGTGCGTTCTATCGTATCGACACAATGTAACGTAGAAAACAGCACCAAACACGCATGACCACACACAGCGCTCATCTGAGATACATTTCCCATGAATATTGCTTAATCTAACAATTTTCCCTGTTTTAATACCATCAATTTCCCTCCTGATCAGTGCTACCCATCAGGAAGTATCTTCAGGTAATTAACATTTTTACATTTTTAATTATGAAATCTTTCCTGAGCTGGCAGGGTGTCAGAGATTAGAAGCATCAGGCAGGAATGAGACTGCGAACTGAGGATTCCTTGCAACCTGGAAATCAATGTCGGTGTGAATTTGGGCCACGGCCTGTGCCGGTATCCCTCTCTAAATGGAAGTGGACATTGGCATAGAAAGTGGGGTTCAGTATAGGAAGTTGTGCTTGGTGGCCAGTCTTGCTCTAAAACTTTAACTCCAAAAGCAAATGTGACTTTTGTAAGGGTGCACCAGCATTTGGTCTTTAAGCGGACGGAGCGAGCCAGCACACTCCAGCTCACCTGCGTACAGGACGGTGAGGCAGTGTAGACGGACTCCCTTCTGACAGTCACTCCAAGGTTACCATCCAGACCCCCAGCTCGCCTCTGGAGTCACACTTGAAATGTTTTCCTCTCTCCACTCTGCTTATCATTTATGTCACAGCCCTCTCTGCCGCATTTTATTAAACAATTCAATTTAATACCCTTGCATGTATCAAAAAAGCACTTTGGTTGTTCTCCAACTTATAGAGTTCTATAGAAGCAGCATGCCCTCATGGAAACTTCAGAGAAGGCCAGGAAATTGGGTCCTGAGTGGAAAGAAAAGCAGGAAAGCAACCTGCACACACCGTCCTGCTTGACGGACACGCATGGTTTTCAGGACAATCCGCCTGGATTTATCTTCGTCTCAAACCCACCTCGGCTTAGACCAGTGGGATTTTCTCAGTGCTTTCCTCTGCCTCCTTTGGCTGGTCGTCACCACCCTGCCGAGAGGAGCAGAAGGAAGATGCTTTCTGAGCTCAGAGAGGCTCCAGGGCTTGTCCAAGACCACGTCCTGTGGAAGAGAGGCCAGGTCACCCCCAC